>NC_133484.1:12362361-12552548 GCF_025370935.1 Choristoneura fumiferana
TTAGTAGTAAATAATTTAGAGGCATTGTAAATACAGTCATTTACATAATATCTGCCACAGCGGAGTATACAAAAATATATGACACGTCCTACAGGCCCTATACTTAAATAGAGTCGTGTCAGATATTTATGTCATATATTGGTACTAATGCTGTCCATTAAGAAAAATTAAACGGTGAGCCATGGGCGGCCTTATAGCTAAACAGAGGTCTCTTTCACGCAACCTTTGAAAACAGAGAGAAGAAAGAAATCGATTTAAGCAGGCAATCATGTATGTAACCTATATCATAAGCTCTGAAGGTTTTCTAGGCGTATTCAGTAAAGTTTAAAATTTAATTTGGTTTTAGTTTTTTCTATCACATATTATTCTTCTTTATCTCAAAAGGATAAAACTTGCGACCGAATAGAATCACTTCACTGTCCGTTTGTCTGTCTGTTAGGTCTTTTGTAAAAATAAAACCTAATAAGTACCTAGTGGTCTCTTTTTCTGGTTTTTCTCTGCATCCATGTCTCAGTTTGTATTTTCCTAATAAGTAAGGTGACGCATTGTCTCATCGAAATTAAAACAACCGAACCCAGAAAAATCAACGCAAGGAAACAAATTACTTTAGCAAGTTTTATCAACGCCTATCGTAAAACAATCATGAGAACCGATGATGTAGACATCGATCTGTTATTGCAAATATTATTAACGACTTAATCCTTTTACCAGAAACCGCAGACATATTTAGCAGGTAGGTATCACACTTTAGATTGACGTTGAATTAGTTGTTATGTAAAGATTTTTTTGACTCGTATTAAGTTGAAGTATGCCTTAATTTATTGTTGCTTTCGTTCGATCAACGGCGAGGCGGCACTATCAAAGACCACCATAAAAAGAATAAAATCATCATTATACCTATTGATGTTTGACAGTTCGATTTCCTAAAACGCCCGCCCTAGGCTACTAAAGATGAAGAAATAAGGAAATTAAAATAATTACGTAGTGTAATAAAAAAATCATTAGTAAAAGTTGGGTTTAATAGGATTTCATGCACTTTTTTGTTCGTCAACTTTAAGAGGTTTTGTTTTCAAGAGAGTTGATCGTTCTAAGAATACGTTGACTTTGTCAAGTGCTTGTGATTTTAAAGAGCAGGCTAATTTTGAGGTGTGAGAAACTTAAGGACCTATTTCCGCGAAAGCATTTGGCTGTTTATTTTATTATGGATAGGTATGCACAATTTTGATACCTACGCGCTTCGCACGTATGTTGGTCTAATATTCCAACTTTTTGCCTACGTTCGTAAAAAGAGAAATTTCATTTCTTAAAATAAAGTTAAATCGTGTAACGCGGTGAAAGTATGATGCCTTCAGCCAGTAAAGTGAAACGAAGTGGGATGCAAGTGAATATTCGCTAAAATACCCTGAAAGTTTCTACGCGGAATGTTCCAATTCCATTTCGGCGGGGCTAATAATACACTTTTTCCTCTTTTTACTTCTTTACTCCCACCCTTTACTGCTACCTACATGTGATAACAAAATGGCGTAGAGTCGAACTCGGGCCGTATTTTAGTGTAGGTATTTCGCCGTACCAACTTTTTTATATAGATTTTTTGCGTAATTCTTGTTTATAGTTTTTTTATCATTCCAGATAAGAAATGAATGCTTTTGTTTTTATTTGGAAAATTTATAAATTATGCTTAGTTACAGTGTAGGTACACGCAAAGAAACAAATTTTCGAGTTGGCAAAATTTTAAAGCCAATTTTTTTTTTGTAAATTTCGTTTCTATTCATTTACAATTTTCAGTAAGAAATGACTGAGAGCGCCGACGACCGCAGTCGCAATTATTTAGATTGGTCGCGACGACGCAATGCCCAGCCGGAGTAGGTACGAATAGTAATACGGTACGTGACGCATTCGTCACTTAAACTTATGACTTAAATTGAACAAATTAAGGCCTTGCAGTAACTTTGTGGCATCTATAGGTATCAAGTCTGCAATTACAAAAAAAGTACTTTAATCTGTATTGTACGTACTAATGATATTAGCGATTTAAAAATTATATGCAATTTAAAAATTAGAAAGTGTAGTCACTATTACTTATAATTAAACATCCAAAAATTTCCGAGTCTTTAATTGAAATGCTTAATTTTATAGCAAGTAAGTTCGTATACACCCACACTTCGATGTAATAGATGGGAGATATACTTAATCCTACATCGTCTTCGTTTTAAAGTAAGAGTCGTGAAGCTCGTTCAAGTAAGCGGTTAGAGGGCCCTATTATTTCGGAGACGTATCGAACCATTTCTGAGATACGTTGTCTAAATAAATTCCCTTCGAGTTTAGTGAAGAGCTTACGTAAAAATTCCACGTAAGGTATGTGAAGGTACTGGGTGTAGTGCAAGTGCTAAGTTTTCGACTTTGTGTTTTGGGTAGAGCAAAACTGTTCATAGACTTTATAGCCATAGGCTTTAAGACCTATTTGTAAAAGGTGTCTTCAAATGATTCTGGATTTTTTATGTCTGTCTATAAATATTAATGACCAATAAAATCTAACCCCACACTAAGTACATTTTGCTTAAGAAAAGGGCTCTTCATACACTGGATGAATTAAAACATTCAGAAAAAGCGAGAAATATCTTCAAGACACGATTCCCGTTTACTTACATACCTATAAATGTGTACGGAACCCTCGGTGCGCGAGTCCGACTCGCACTTGCCCGGTTTTTTTAATCATGAATGTTTCCGTGAAATTATTGATTTTCAAAGTGTACCGCGTTTACACTTTGTGTCGTAAATTCCGACGAAAACATTCAGAGCATATTTTTAAGAGATTTTTACTTGATTTAATGGCTAAAAGTACAATAGTTTTATTTCTAACACAAAGTTTTAATATTTCCACACAAAAAACTGGAGTTATATGATTTTGTTTTCCAACCCGTTTTTGACACTACTAGGTGTGATATTTTACTTAAAATGGTATGGTTTAACAGTATGATTTATTCATTTTTCATTATGTTTTTTTGATACAACAACTTAGTTTTAAGAGTTTTCTGCGAATTTTAAAATCATAATAATATTTTGGATATTTTTGATGTGCATAGACGACCGTTAAGCAGTAGATAGATGTACAAATAAATCCGTAACTCTACATACTTGTGCTTAGGAAAAAAGCACGTCAAATCATATCAAAAACTTTTGGCAGGTTACTTTTCAATTAAGGAGTAAATATACCCTTTTTTATTATAGGTCATCGTTGATCCACCATTACCTTTCATATACGTTTTCTAGTTTTTTTTTCACTTGACACTGGCAAAATTGGTACTCTAATGGACAGTGCCATATTTTTCTAAAAAACAAACAACAGAGCCTTTTGATATTGGTGTATAGCAGCTTTAACAAATACCGTGCACAAATGGAGCAATTTTGAAGGAAACTTTCATCCTTGATGCGTCAGTTGTAATATTATCAAAACGCCGTCCTCGCCAGCCTTACGCCAAGCGTCAGTTCAATCCGATAGCGATTGTCAGTCGGCACGCGTTTGCTCACCGTTTATCAATAGCTGTCGACGCGCTCCGATCCCATATGTATTGGAGGCAGAACGAAGATATACCCACATAAAGTGCCTTTTGTCTTTGTTCTGAGTGGAAACTTCGGCTCGCATAGTCGTATTTTAGAATTTATAAAAAGAGTCGCAGGCTTTTAGCGCACGGAGCGTTTTTCTTGCAATAAAAATACGTAATGCGAATTCCCTAGAAGTTTATTAACACCGACTGGAAGTTCATCTATGATACGTATAAGTTAAACTTACGTACTTACTTTTTCTTTTTATCATACAATTAACTGCCAGACGGTATAATAATATACATACATACAAAAAATCGTCTAGTGTAACCATGTGTAAACATAGTGTAACCTTCGCGTTATGATTGTCTTTCTATATATCTTCTTTTCAAACGTTAAATCAACCGTAGGTGTATACTGAATACGATACTACCGATTCCTGCCTACACACGATTTTATAGGCGAGCCATGGGAAAAGTTTTGATAGCTGTTGTGCGCTATTTGCATATAACAACGATAGCAACGCCGTACTGCTATGAACTAGAGATGTACCTATAACTATTTTACGTAAGCTAGCGTATGGCATGTAACTATATAAACTATGGGAAACCATTGCATATAGCTTTTCGTCTTAATATGATATATATTCAAAAATATAAACAAACTTATTTTTGACTAAAAATTTAAACGATCACGTAAAGCGGATTCCTTCATGATACAAAATCAGTGTTTTTTTTAAATCTCATTTACAAAAGGTTGGCTCTCATTTACCTAATATTATATTGTTTAAATTCGTTTGATTTAGGGGCTGTTTCACCATCCATTGATTAGTCTTAACTGGCGGTTAGGTGTGATGCCGTCTCTATTCGTTTTGTTCGAATAGACGGAGATGGCATCACATTTAACCGTCGGTTAACGCTAATCATTGTATGGTGAAACAGCCCCTTAATTTAATATGTTCATACCACTTAGGTACGTTCGTGTACGTCTAAACCACAAACTCAAATTATAACTCTAAATTTACAGCGCATACTGCAATGCTGTAAATTTTCATAGGCTAATAAATAAATAAATGAGACCAATAAAACTAGTAAATGCGTAACATTGTCTAGCTTAGGAACACCTTTAAGTATATAGGAATATCTTTAAGATGTGCAAAAAATCACCCAGTTATTTTCAATAAACCATTAATAAATATTTATAATAACCGTGAATAAATTAATAATGTGATTCAAACGTTCTGACCAACATGTTATGCTATATCACGCAACTTTGTCGTATCCCGCAAGAACGTTTTACTTTCCCGTGATAATAAAATAAATATAAAAAATGACTAAGAGCGTGTCGGACACTTGCAAGATAAAACAAGCAATATTTTCCTAAGGATTTCGTATGGTTTACGGCATCTTCCACGTTTACACTTTGATATATTTTATACCTTAGGCTGCTAATTACTCTAACACTAAGTACTAATAATTCTCAACCAATCTTAGCCGTTATAATTTTCCTTGTACATTTGATATATTTTCTACCATCCTGTTTTTTTTTTAATTTTTCGTTTTTCTTTAGGTTTTTTTTAGATTAGTTTTTAGAAGGGGGGGGGGGGACGCTTGATTTTAATGAAAATTTGCGCTTTAAAGTTGAATATTTCGCAAACAGATCACTGAATTTTAAAATCGTCTTAAACTCTGATCATTTTTAAATCAGTCTTACTGTTACGAACAGACAGTTAATCAAACAAAGTTTATTTACCTACTTCATTATATGTATTAGTTTTAGACAGGTAAGCATTTGATATTTTTCAGAGAGATTTACCCCAACGTTCCATGCTTGAGACAGTTTAATTTCATTTCAACATGGAGTATAATCTAAGCTTATTGTGAAATTTAATTAAATTTAGCTTCAGAAATGTTAATAGAAGCTAGATAGTTGGTAGATATATTGAGAGACGTTGAGATTTTAGCATCTAAGAAAGTTATTGGATTATTTGAGAATTACTCAAACTTATTATAGGTAGGTATTTTATTCCAACCTATATAGCTAATAAGCTAGGCATGATAAAATCGCAAAAGAAAAGCCACGTCATAAGTAACCAGTTTAAGTAATTAATTAAATTCGTTTTGCCGCGGATATGCCCACATGGAAGAATTTAAGGTAGCCTATTTCAATACAGCAAGAATTTCGAGAAAAGAATACTGCATCAAACAGATCACCAGTTGATCACACAGTGCATCTGTTTGGTGCTGAAAAAATAATATCCTCCAAAAAGTTAGACTACTTACGCACGCAGTCCATCAGCCAATCACAATGTAGTCATTTATATAGATAAGGTACTAATAATCTCAACTTAAATAGTCACAATAAATGAATATTTTACGCCAAAAAAGTGTTATGGCAAAAAAATTATCGACCTAAAAACCATGAAAATAATTTTCTACCAGTTTAAAAACAGTGCCTCATCACGATTATTCCTTTTTATGAAGTCAGGTTAAAATTTGCCTACAAAATTTTAGATCAAAGTGTAGTTTATATACTACTGTCCCTTTGAATAATATCACGGTAGGCCGTTTTTCCTCAAATTTCCAGCGGCTCTATTTGCATTCTTAGTGCGTATTAACTCGATTATGCAAAATAACTGTAAACGTTCCTATTTGAGGTATAATTTACATATTAAGGTTGTTCTGGTAAACGGAGCGAATGCAATAATGACGTTTAAGGCTGGTACGTGGCTTTCTAAGTGATCCGGGAGTGGTCAACTAATATCCTTACACTGTAATCTTGTAGGACAAGTATTAACTGTGGATTTAAGATATCAATAGTGATGGATTAAATTACAATGCTTAGCTTAATAATGATCAAGTATATAATTATTTGAAAGCAGTTGAATCTAGAAAGGGTCATGCAAAATTCATTCGTTATTTCAATTTTTTTTCAAACATCAAAACTGTTCTAAAATAACGTTTTCAAGAATTACTTAGATAATTATTACAATAATAATACGACTAAACAGACGTATTTCTTTAAATATGTATTACTTATTCATAGCATTACTATTGAATTGACAGAACGACTTCAAAGTTAGACATAAAAGCTCTGTCACATTTAAATCAACTTCAGACTTGAGGACGATCAAATAGAATCAAAGTGGTGATTGCATCGGGTTTCATTTGAAAATCGATATAATGGTCTAGTCCTAACTAACGCTATGTAGGTAAACGAATTTAATCTTACAAAATGTAACACCATTCACAAAAAAAAATACCTACAGAGCTAAACGTATACTTTAAAAGCGCGCCATTCTATCTTCTTACGAATTTATTGTATAAATAGTGCCACGATATTTGAAGTGAATGATTACACACACAGCTACAAAAAGAATTGATTGCACGAAAGGATATAAGTGAAATAAATAAGTATTATGTCGGAATCCTGCTGTAATTACACGACATGTTGTAGCTGTGTGTGTAATCATTCACTTCAACTCTCGTGGAACTACCTATACCAACTAACATGTAGCTTAAACCATAAAGCAAAAAGATAAAAATAAGACTGTGCCACTAATATGCAAGGTAGGTAACTAAGGTACCTTAAACAACAGTGATCAAAGAAAGAGTCCCGTACGAGGGGAGGCTGAAAAATGATTTACCTAACTATGAAATAAAATACAGACGTACTTTTTTTTCAATATAATCCCCTGCTAGTGAAATGCACTTATTACACTTAACAAAATTTGACATTAAACCATGAAAAAAAACTTTTGGCTTGTCGTCAAAAAAGTCACTAACTGCAGCCTTCGTGCTTCGTGGAAATATTGGAAGCTCACAAGATAAACGCGGTTTGCAACCCGTAAATGTAGAAAATAATTATAACACCTAATAGTCACGAGTCATTTGAATCTGTTAAATTATAAAACCACTAAAAAATCTTTCCTAACTTCGAAACATTTAAATTATACTTGCATTCGATTGTAAAATATACTCTAAAACGTAGCTCTACTTAAATTGTCTATAGACAAGATCCAGTAAAATGATATTTCTCAACATCAAAATGAATTGTGCAACGAAAATTTTATTCCCGACTTTTAGTACCCGCACCAGTAAAACATATAAAAATCAACCACCAATCCAAAATATACATACCGTTGAATTTTAAATAAATGATAGAATTATTCAAATGTATTTTAATCCCTAGCGTCGAAACCGTATTATGAGGTTACGGGACATTGACGTTTTTCTATCCCTCCCCTATTTTTTTTTATCTTCACCGGACTAATTAGAATTAATTAGTTTGGTACAATGTTATATCATAATTAGCGTCACTGACTGTAGATAATGTTAGGTATTTGTATGTAGATTCGTGTTTAAATTTTTGATGGCTTTAATACCTTTAGGTACATGTATACAAATATCTCACAGCAGCAATAAGTTTCTTCAAATTTGTTATCATCATCTCACTGGAAAATCATAAAGTAATAGCTCAAGTATGACGTGGCTTGTAAGATTTTTTTAGACAACTACGATCAATTTCGGCTTCATGAGGCAAGGACCCAGTCTCATATCAGTTCTCAAAATAGCTTGTCAATAAATCCTGTCCCCACACAAAAAGTTCATTACCGTCTATATTGATACGACCCATGATTCATCCCACAATTCGTACGCTCAAACGCTTCCAACTGCTTATTTCTCCAGTTAACCGCCTGACCGTCGCATCTTGGCTGAGGTGTTTATATTTTTAAGATCACCTGCTTTTCAACCTCCTTTACGAGTCTTTAACTCTGGTCTTCGTATTCGACCAACCTGCAAGGCCGTAGTAAAATACGAGTGCAGTGCATTTTTAAAAGGGAACGCCCCGGGGCTGTCCGTGCTTTTCATTATTTAAAAATATTCAGTGGTGTATAGTGTGGCCAAAGCTGAGCTGTCCTGATGTTGCTACTGGATCGGTGAGTGAGATTTTATTTCATTGTATATTTATGATTGTGTTTTTAGCACCTAATTCCTCGTCACAGATTACATCGATAGGGACAAGTTAGCTATAATTATAATAAGGAATGTAGGTGAAGTACAAGTAGGTACAACTGCATTATACAAAACATTAGAGCGTGTTGAGATAGAGAGAAATAACATATTGATGATTGTCACATATATATATCAAAATGTTAAAAATGGGTCGATCTGGGTTTCAATGGGATTTTTGAGATTAACTCATCACGATATAACTAAGATAATAAGAATAGAAATATTTTTTTGCTGTATTGAGAGTATGAGGAGTTCATCCACGGAAAATCTGTATAATTTTACATCTCTACCTACAAACATACTTTTGAAGTAATTGCTTGCACTTCAAACAAGTAGGTAAATAGTTTTATTTATATAAAAATTGATGGACGCATCCTTATTTGCACAACTAAAACTCATAAAAGCAATTTGACGAAAAGGTTACGTGACAACCCGCCAAAATTACCACACTCGTAAATAAAATGGAAGTTAATGCTCCATAAAAATATTCACGCAAGTTACGGGTTCCATAGGCTCATTAGTTCCCATCGGAGCTTTTGGCAAACTCGTTCCCAGGATAATTTTCCGTCCTTGGTCCAGTGGCTTGGCTATTACGCATAACGCGCAGGCCCAGTGGGCTCGGCCCAGTAAAACGCTGCGGCATTACCTTGCATTAAACTCTCCCGAGGGCTCTGCTATATTCGCACAATTATTCCCCAAAGCGAACCCTTCGCCGCACAACCTACAATTACCCTCCATTCAGCTAGAGGCAGCGTTCGAAATAAATTGAGGTACAAAATAAAATATCGGGAAATTCGCCGCCATTACCTACCATGCATGTCATTGGCGCGTAAACTCGTGCCAATTAAACCGCGCCACCGGAGTATGCTGACGACGCGTAAAATGCAGCTGGATTTAAAACATAAAAACTCGAATAACACACTGAAATATCCACATGCATTTAAATTGCGATTGTGAAAATAAATTAGCTTACAATGTAAAGTACACTCGAGCTCGCCTGTTTCAAAATATTACGTTTATTATCTTATCAGATTAACGCGCAAAGATATATGAAGTTAAAAAAGTCGAGCGAGCTTACTGCGTCTTGTACGTCAGTTTTTCTTCATAAGCTCCTCGAAACGTTAAATTTATTTCGGCCCGCGAGCGTTGAATTAAGAGCGGGTTTAATCCTTTCGGAGAGAACTTAACCTAATATCATAAAGATGGAACAAGGCAACTTGTACAGAGTGAACTCAAATATTATCCTTTGAGGAGATTAAGGAGGTATTAAAGTCACGTGGGCGCTCGCTATTCTAATACTTACCTGAAAAGGCTTGTTTTATTCATTGGTAGGTATTTATATCTACCTACTAAGGTAAATTTAAATATTGTGTGCGTAGGTAACACCACAATACGAAACTTGTTGTAAATTAAAACCGGGAAATATTTTCTATTAAAAAAAAACTAATTACAACTTAGGTTCAATCATTATGCACCTACATTTTTTAACCGAAGTTTCAATAACGCAGATAACGTTATTGTTACCAGGGAAATATTGCGAAAATAAACTCAGCGCCATCAAAAAAAGGCTCTAAGTACATCATAAACTTGCTCTGATTTTGTATCCGATAACAATAACTTCCGTCTCATACTTAATTAAAAAAAACTTCTCACAGGTAGGCTCACGTAATTACATTCAAAGCAAAAAAGTTAATTATAAAACACGACTGTACTGAGTTTAATTTTACGCTACGTATACGCTGATTGAAAACAAAATGGTTGAGCCCCAAAAAAACGTCAGTAGAGAATCAGCTGTGCGGCTAAAGTCGGCCATCTTGGGACCGAACCGAGGGGCGGCGCGATCCCGTTCAGTTTGATTTATTTCGTTCAACCGTGACGCGTTAGCAACGTAACCAGTTTTTTTGGTCCGATTGTACCTGGTAAATTTAGTGCAGACTGCTTTTGCTTCGGAGGACTCATCAACCTTTTTTTAGTAACTCGATAATGTATGATAATTGTACATGCCATGCTCATTGCGATTAAAGTTATTTGCACAAGTCGATTGTGTACTGTCTCAGTACTTTGTAAATTTATATGTTAAATGTCATGGATAGTTAGAGCTCTTAGATAAGACGTTGTTTCGTTTTTTTTATGCACACAGACATGAAACAAGACTAAAATGTACCCCCACTATGTAAAAAGTATTAAATATGAATGGAGATGGTAAATAGGCAGCTAGTCTGATATTTTAAAGCTACTTGAAATGTATATAGATAGTAAGGTTCTGCTACGGTATTTTAGTTATTTTCATTAGGTATGTACTCTACAATTGGCTCTAGATGTAGCATTTATTTGCGTAGGTATGTTCGTATTTACAGATTTAAAAGGTAAAGCAGTTGAAAATCGAATACCTAATGTATAATGTGTAGGAAGCAGTATTTTCCTTAGTGTGTTAGACTGGCATGTACTCGTACTAGGTTAGGTTAGTTATGGACCTATGCTACTTATTTCCTTAAAAGTTATAAAATGTGAACTCGTAGTTTACATCGATTGCATTCGATTAGCTAACAAGCGGAGAATTCGTCTTATTCGTAACATTGTATACAAACATCGGTTATAAGTGTCTTGTCTGATATGAAATTATCGTCGAGTAACAAAGTGTTACACACGACAAAAATACAATATAAAGTCAACTTTGAAGCTATCTGTCGTAAAATCCAAAATGGTTCGAAGATAAATTGGAGATGTACCGTTACTGTATGATGAAATTAGTATATTGGATTGAGAGGCAACATTGTTTCATTGAGATTAAAGCGAGTGCACTGTCCTTTTTCAACACAGCTAAAGATATTGTATTTTGATAAAGCCGTCTTTGTCTGCGTGGTTTTATACGCTTGATAGCCTATAATGATAAGATGAAAAGAAGAGCCGATGAGTTAATAAAGTATAGTTCGATTAATATTTTAATTCGCTGAGTGCTCAATTGATGTAGTACCTACCTACCAAGATAGCTAACCAATAACCAATGTGAAAATCAATGTTATCGTAAACCAAACGTATTTTAATAATTTTACTTGAGTTTTTCATCTTTATTTGTACCTAATTTTATGTGAGCAATTTTATTATTTAATCAGATGTAATTAAAACTTACTTAATTTTGATACAGGCTATGAAGTCCCAAAAAAAAACGTAGTAATGAAATATTAAAAAACTAACTTAATACCAACGTGAGAGCTTCGAGTCAAAAAGTTTTAGTTCGGTCATACCATACAACAACAAAAAACTTGCTCAAATTCCAATACTATAAAAAATGTATATGTTTTGTATGCAGAAAACAAAAATATAAAAAGCCCACATAATACTAACGGAATTTTGGCACGTGAAAAATGAATGCACATACCCGCATAACCCCATCTCTACCTCCAAAATGGATTTAATAAACGTGATGTATAAAATTTTAATTTTAAATCCGGCTCTAAGAATTTTATCTCTAAGATAAAATCTGTATATAGTTTAAGACGGTTTCCTTTATCTTAAGACAAAAATTTTCGAGACATTTAAGGCGGAGGTCTTGGCGGAGCGAAAACATTATCTCGGAGTTTCAGCGAACAACGCACTGAGGGCGTAAATACAAAGCACGGTTGGAAATTGCGCTAAAATGGTGTGGCTCATTTCGTTTTCAGAAAAAATAATTTATAATAGATAGATTAATAAGAATTGTTGTTATTTAATTCTGTATCGATCGTATCGAATTAAACCCAACTTTAAATAAAAACAGCAAAATGTGAGATTTTCATTTCTTACTATAAAACCAATTTAAGCTACCTGTAGAATATCAATAATTAAATTGAATCAGAAACACCGAGGTAGGTATAAAAGAAGGTACTTACAAAAATATAAAAGATATGTCAAAAAAAACATAATTACTTTGCAGCTAATATGATTGATGGTGTACCTAAAACATCAAAATTCAGCACCTGAATCAACCAGATTTCGTTAAGTCGCACCCCGGTAATTTCACAATTTCACGCTGAGTCGGAGACCTCGTTACCCGCCCGGGATTCAGTCCCAGCTACCCGGGTATCGCTAATGGTCCGGGACGAATCGTCCGGGCACATATGGAAAATAATTATGAACCCATCCGCTCGATCCTGGGAGGTTTTGGTGGGAACTGAGAATTTGAAAAAGTTAGGGTGCTCCATTTTCCACAACTTACTAAAATTAGGTAGGTAGGTACACCTAATATTTTATAGTGATTTATAAACTAGATAGATATATTTGTTACGGGAATTTGACCGTGATTTCCGCGTAAACCCCGTCAAAATATTAGGAGCTCATTAAAGGTCGTCACAGTCTACAAAATTCAGTAAGAAGTATATATTTAGTTTAAATAACCGTGGATCATTCAAAACTATTTAGAAACAAAACATAAGTGCTTAATAATCCATATACTACATACCTATGTTTACAAAACAAATAGGTCTATTAAGTGCCTAAATGCGGAAAAAAATCAGTATTTTTTTTATACAATCAAACACCCTATTTATAAGGTAACTATTTATTGAATGGTTAATACGCGTTTTAGGAGGGATACTTTTTTGTATTGATGTGTGGGTGAATACGAAAGCTCATTAGGTTGTATTGGGTGATTAGGCAGGTACCATATGTGAACGAAATGTGATAAAACCAAATTGGTCGGTCTTTACAGGTTGATTAAGCAATTGGTTTGGTATAAAATCTATAAAAGTTTTTAAGAAGTTCCGAAAAGATTTTAGTACCTTTTGTGTTATTCATCAAAATTACCAATTTAAAAACATCGGTTAGATTTAAGCTGACAACCTATGCATGATTTTTTTTGTTGCAAATTTTAAATATAACATGTAGGTATTTAAGTAGGTATTTAAAAAAATCTTCATTCTTTCAACAGTTAGCAAACAGCAAAATAAATAACACTTTACCTACAGTACAACCAGATCTTAATGACGTACAGGACTCGTCGGTTTTCTTCCTTTTCCAGAAGATTCATAAGAGAAAGAAAAAGAAAATTAACCTTCTATTTCAAGTTTCGAACGACATTACCAAACTAGTTTAAGTTTATACAAGCTAAAAGAATGTTAAAGGCTAAGATTTAAAAGACAACGATTGTCAGCAAAAATAATATCTTACTTTATCTTACCGTAAAGTAAAGTAAAGTTATACATTAAGTTACATCTAAAACAAAAAAACATTCAAGCAACAGGGAACCAAAGATAATAAGTTACAAAGCACTTGTCCACCGACCTCGATCCACAAAACTCTTGTCAGCGATCAACTGTAATCCAGCGCTTACTCCATTTTTTACGTCTAAAACTTTCCCTTTGAATAACCTCCCTTATTCAGGAAGATCCCTTATTTTCCAAGACGGCCTTTATTCATAAGCCTCTGACGTAACTTGAAGAACCCTAAATGAATGGCTGTTCGTTGTTTTACGCGTCTTTTCACAATGCTTTAGTACGCAGCAGAGATTTACTGGAAGAAAAATACATGGTGTAGCCAGGGGGATATGAGGGTATTGCGAAAGATAGGAATCTTTGGGTACCTGTAAGAAGCGTTTGTTTCATTTGGCGGATTAACATTAGTCACCGGTATACCTTATTGAGGCTAGTTGGTTTTAGAACATGATTTATCTTTATACCACAACGTTTGTGAAAATCCCCATAAATGTAAAAAAAACTAAGTATAAACCTCATTTTTACTAGCAGGAAAAATCATAATATAATGTATTTCTAGCTTTTATTATATAGATGAAGTTGAGTATTAAGCGACGCAGCGACAGATAAACCGTGTTCGGTTTTAGTACGCTTTCTAAGCTACTATTATTGTAAACTTTTATTTTTAGTATAAATAAATAAATAAAAAATCTCAGTACGAGTCACTGTTTCAATCATTTAATTCCATATTTTATATGTAGATTAAAATTAAGCCTAGCATAGATGTGAATAGACCTCCAGTTGCTTCGGTTAGAAGCGGCCTGCATCCACCCAAAACCCGCATCTTTAGCCAGGTCATCCGTCCATCTCATTGGTCATCCTACGCTGCGTTTGCCGACGCGAGGTCTCCATTCGAGAACTTTTCGGTCCCGAAGGCCATCTGTTCCCCATGCTATACGGCCTGCCTATTGCCACTTCAAAGAGCTAATTTTCTAAGCTACGAGTATATCGGTGACCACGGTGTAGGTTCCTAGTGTGACCCCGCATAACCTGTTGTATCACTAACTTCGGAATGAATTCCAAAAAAGATACATCGTGCCACACACCTTGTACAAAACATTTTTTTCTGAAGTCTTAAAAGCTTGCATACACTCTACTTACCGCATTAATGTACTTCAGTGTGCTCATTTTCGATACATAACCCGTTTCATGCCGAGGTTGAGATGTTAAGCTTACAATGTAATATTCAATTAGTCGGCAAGTTGAAAGCCCAGCCTTTAACTAAATAGACTTCGTTACTTTACAATTGCGTCTACATTGCAAACCAATATTATGCATTATGCAAAAAAAACATTGTTATTTAGAATGTAATTAACATTCAGTAAGGATCTCTTAATTATTGCTTAATTACTTTATATTGAGTAAAATACTATTAACGCGTTGGGCGGTTATGGAAATATCAGGCATGTTAACTTACTTTGTTTCAAAACTGTCATTTTTGACCGAGTTTTGTTTTACGATATTAAGAAGACATGTAAAATTAAATGTCTACAAATTAAGCAAATATTGGACATAAAACTATGTACTTTTCTTAATCTCAACCTAGAAAGCCTAAAGTAAAAATATTAAGTGGAGTAGGTACTGAGTAAATAATATACTTAACTGGAACATTTCCTTCTGAAATCAATTCAAAGTTTACCGTCGAAAATAGTAAGAAAACGTTATAAAATGAATTCATCTTGCTCTATGCAGATGCAGAGTCGTAACCCGAGGTCTCAAGACTCCTGAGTTTTAGAGAAACGAAAAGAAAAATTTGAATTTAGATGTAGAATCGCGTGGCAACGGGTTTCGAGAACCTTCGCTTTACGATCTCGTCTAATACGTTGCTCTTGGCTGTGCTTTGCTTCCTATTTCAAATGTTTTAACGTGGGCATAGAACAGTTTTATATCAGCCTATCCTTTACCTTTGGAATGTAAAGGAATAAGACAGCATGATCTTGCTTGTTTCGCGAGTGGATCTGGATTAAGTTTTGGCTAGCGTGGTCGGTTTATAAGGAACGGAGGCGGAGGCATCGCCCGGCCGAATGGCCACCTCTTGGCGAATGCTACGGCCGGCCGTTTCCAGGGAATGAATCTCCTGAAACCCTACTCGGGGTTTTCATAGCAATGCGGCTGAACGAGTTTCAATCCGCAAAATGTACTCCGTGAGACTCATTTTTCAACTAGATATTATCATAAACTTTCATGAAATAAATCATTTATCACGTTGAGGGAAAACCTAATTAGAAAAATATACTTATTTGGCAAGTATTTATTTTCGTACGAGGACCTGTTATTTGTTATTGCCTTAATTTCGTACAAAATATTACTTTTTAGGGTTCCAGAGCCAAAATGGCAAAAACGGAACCCTTATAGTTTCGCCATGTCTGTCTGCCTGTCTGTCTGTCCGTCCGTCCGCAGCTTTGCTCAGGGACTATCAATGCTAGAAAGCTGTAATTTTGCACGGATATATATGTAAACTATGCCGACAAAATGGTACAATAAAAAAATTCGAAATTATTTTTTTTTAGGGTACTTCCAGGGTAGGGTATTTAACTTTACAGTGCAATTTTTCATGACAATCGAAGGTAATTTGAAAAAATTCAGGATGGTAGTAAAGTATATTAAACTTTCAAGAAAAACTATAACGGCTAAGTTTGCTTGAAAATTATTAGTAGTTTAAGAGTAAATAAAAAAGGTATAAAATATACCTAAACTTGGAAGATTCGAAGAAGAAATATTACTTAATTTTTCCGTAATGGCTACGGAACCCTAATTTGGGCGTGTACGACACGCTCTTGGCCGCTTTTTTATTTTATTCGACTGGATGGCAAACGAACAAGTGGGTCTCCTGATGGTAAGAGATCACCACCGCCCATAGACACCTGCAACACCAGGGGATTGCAGATCCGTTGCCAACCTAGAGGCCTAAGATGGCATACCTCAGGTGCCAGTAATTTCACCGGCTGTCTTACTTGTACGGATAGTATGATTTTGACGGCTTCGGAAACCTATCTTGGACGTATCCGACACGTTCTTAGCCGGTTTAAAAATTAGTTTTCTAACAAGCTTTGGAAACCTATTTGAATGAGCGTCAAAGTTAAAGCAATGTCTTAACCACTGACCAGCGAAAAACTTTAAGACAGTGCAAATTCAATGTGTTTTGTTTTATCTGCTAGTGACACCGAAGATTTATTTAATCCAATAGCAATGACCTGTCGCTTTCACACGTAACCGAGACCCCTGCCGAGCTTGAAGGAAGCTCGCTTAAGCCCGTTACATACAAATGCCTTTCATTAAGCTGCCAACGTTTCGACCGGCGCCGCTCTGTTTAAAGTCTTCTTACGCATTGCAGCTAAAAATATTCCGTGTCAAAACATTACAAAATGGTTACTGAATAATTATGCATTTAAATCCATCCATCCATCGCAGCCTATATACGTCCCTCTGCTGGGCACAGGCCTCCTCTCAGAACAAGAGGGCTTGGGCCATAGTTCCCACGCGGGCCCAGTGCGGATTGGGAACTTCACACGCACCATTGAATGGCTTCGCAGGTTAGTGCAGGTTTCCTCACGACGTTTTCCCTCACCGCAAAGCTCGTGGTAAATTTCAAATGTAATTCTGCACATGAATTTGGAAAAACTCAGAGGTGCGAGCCGGGGTTTGAACCCACGACCCTCTGCTTGAGAGGCAATAGGTCAAACCACTAGGCCACCACGGCTTTAAATACTGATTAGATACCACGTGAGGGTATATCGAATTGAAGTTTTTATTTAGATTAGTGAAGTGGAAGTAACTAACAGATAATATCATGTTTTAAATGCATAAATTATTACTTTTGCACCTCTTCCTAAGACTCAAGGTTGTACAAAGCCTTGCTTATGCAAAAATATATACCCATTCAAACAAATTTTTCCATCTAGAATACCTGGTGTACCTACTGCCGTTTCGGCAAAATATTTTTCGCCAAATTTCACTTCCCAAAAAACTTATCGCAGTAGTTTAATTTCCCTAACGAATCTTTATTATAATTTTTGCATTTTATTCATTTGGTCAAATTATCATTTGGCATAATTTTACTTTGTCAAATTTTATTACCACAAACGTTTATTAAGCAAACGTTTTCTTTTGGCTAATATTGTATTCCAAAAAATTTTTTGTTTAAAATGACATTTTGCACAAATCAACCACAGAAACCAACTGCTACCAGAAAAGTAGGTTAGATTAGGTTAGAACTGCGTCTTCCACAGAAACGAACTGCTACCAGAAAAGTAAGTTAGTTTTGGTTGAAACTGCGTTTCCCGCAAAAACGAACTGCTACCAGAAAAGTAGGTTAGGTTAGGTTAATACTGCGTCCCCCGCAAAAACGAACTGCTATCAGAAAATTAGGTTAGGTTAAGTTAGAACTGCGCCCCCACAGATACGAACTGCTCCCAGAAAGTAGGTTATTATGTATGCCAAACGATACCTTTTTACTAAATAATACTTGGTAATATGAAACATGACTAAGTAATTTTTTGTGAAACAATAATTTGCCAAAAAAAAATTAACTGTAATATTGCGATATTTTTTTTTGGCAAATGATTATTTGCCAAATGATAACTTGAGTAAAATATTTTGGGATGTAATCTTCGATCAAATCTTGATGTGATACTTTGGGAAAAGTTTTTTGCCCATACATTAGACACACCTAGATGAAAAAAATGTCACGATTAATTAAGCATCAAACATGAATAATATCTTCCGATTAGCACACGTTTTCAACTGTTTTTTTACGCGTACTGTTTATTCAATATGTAGGTACGATATTATATTCTAGGCATTTAAATTACCGATATTATTTGACGAGTGGATAAATTTTACCATCGCAGAATAGATACGTACCTATCTAAGACTGCCAGCCTCATCAGTATTCTTGGCTCCACTTGTTATTCATTCCGTCATTTTCCTCGAAGGGAACAAAACAAAAGGAAACAAAAGAGGTTTGTTATTTAACTCGTTTCCGATACGGCCTACTCTGTCGTATCTACGGAACAAATTTCCTCTCGTACCTATAATTGTACGCTTACGCTGCATCCCGGACAAAAAGGTCCAGTTTCACCCACACATTGCAAATTTTGCAGGGACACTAAAGAAACAAAATCCATTCTCAGTTACCTTAAGAAGTTAAAAGAAATGTATCATATTTTTTAGCTACAGGTTGATTCACTGGTTAATGATAATGTAAAAAGTAGCCGTGGGTTATGGACCCCAAAACGGACATGATTATGATACACGGGGTTTGACCTACTTTTGTAATTGTTCTAATTTTTTGACGCGAAAAGGAAGCGGCTAGCTTTGATACTGTTTAGCATGCTTTGGGGTATATGTCAGGTCGTTAAAGAGTGGAGTCATAGCGCGATGGAATCCCATGGCTTTAGGCTTGCCGACTCTGGGCCATAGGGCGGCGGATGTTTTGCATAGCTTATTGTATACTTTTATGAGTGCCGACATCCTAATTAAAAGGGACTTGAAAATTTAAACGGGTCACTAAAAAGTTATTAGGTCACTTTAACGGTAGTAGAGCTGGTTAACTGGGCTAGTTCAGTTCCTTTTCGACATAACAGAGAGCACACAACGAAAACCAATCAGACTAAACACAAGTTGGCTTGCCAGTTTTACGCGAGTGAGAGTAAGTTACAATAAGTTGGAGGCACCTACCTAACTTATTTTGGTCTTAATCTGGAACTTTAATAAAACACTATGGAGTTCCCGATGACGTCGTTGTTTTTTTTATAATAGTTGTTTGAGAACCCGAGCCACATTTCATGTCTCTAGACTTAGCGGTTTCAATTTCGGATTTTATGGGTTCTTTATTTAATTTCCGGGGACTTATCTGGAAATAAGTTGCCTGTGTGTTATTTCCGCAATCCAGCTATCTATTTATATACCAAATTGTCTATCTGTTATAATATAATTTTATAATAAGCGTAAATAATGGAATAATAAACACACATACAAAATAACAATAAAGTTATTGCAATAATAATAGGTACATAATATTGGACATCGCAAATTCGTATTTAAATATTCCCAAAAAATAGGTAAAATAAGACAGGAGGTTTTTTTTTGAGATGCAGTGTAAGTATACAATAAATATAAGTTTCAGAGATCTTGTTCATGTCTCCAAAGGTGGCTCGCAGCTGTATAACAATAGGTAAATTTATGTAATGCAAATGAGCGTTGTAAGCAACAAAAGGAAATGAAACGACGGCAGGCATTCAATTTGATTGCCGAGATATTTTGTAAGCGGGATGTCAATTTTGAAATATGTCTACGACATAATAGACCTGCAGACCTTATGCTTATACCTACTTGTACCACGGCTTAGTTATTAAGTTTAGTGAAGTTTAGTCTAGTGAACTTTCCTAAAGTTTTACACTATTGTGGTTATAAACTTTTGTTGATGTTGTCTTGTCATTTGTTATTTGTGTGAATTTATTGACTAATAGCTGATTGTGTGCTTATTAGGAGCTTGTTTGGAATATTTTGCACGAACGGGAACTTTTTTGGAAATAATTGAGAACGTGTGTCACCTCCCGCCAATCTTCACCGCCTAATGGACACTAATGACTTCGAGAGGAGAAATTTTTAGAAATAGGTTATTTCAGAGCACTACCAAAAGAAGTTCATTACACAATTTGAAACAATTTTTTACAAAATGCTTACAACAGTGTGGATGTTAAAAAAAATAAGGTCGTATTAGGTGGGTTAACAAATGTTTTTGCGAGGTAGGCATGTTTTTAATAAAAGATACAACATCTGGGGGCACGGCAGTGCCCCCGCCAAGTCAAGCGCGAAGCAAACACTGCTGTATACCATCCTTTACTGGAACCATTTCGCCGCATTTTCAGGCCCCTATTTGAGAACCTCTGGATAAGACGAGAACGCAGAAATTTTCGTCATCCAGTAAGCTATAATCACATACTTAAAATCCAAAATTTCAAGTCTGTATCTGTAGGTCATTTAGTTTCGAAGTTAAGCGAAAGCAAAGTTTCGCATTTATGACACTCACTCACTCACTCACCCATGATCATCAAAATAGAACTAGTACACTTTCCATAAACTCAGAGAGCTGAAATTTGGTACAGCGTTAGGGTTTAATGGCCACATAAAGGGAAAACTATAAAAACTAGGATAATTGAAGATCTGGAGTACATGGTGACCTTAATTAGAAAACACAAGAGTTCAACCAAACTATTAGAGATCGACATACCGCCTTTACAAAAAATATTAAACTTGGTGGGCCGCTTCATTTGATAATAATAATAATAAAAACATTTATTTTCTCCTCACAAAAGTACATAGGTACACACAATAAAAAACATATAATGTAGTTTTAGAATAAGTAGGTACTGGTAACTTTTGTGAGGGACTGGAGTCTGAACTAGGTAAAACCTGTATTACATAAGGTTATAGGAGAATGTTCAGTCTAGTCTTATCCAGAGTCCCACCAAAAACATTCTGTAAAAAACTAGCCAAGTCTCGATGGAGCTGCTTGTTTATCTCTAAAAAATAATGAAATCTGGACAAAGCCGTGCCAAGTCTAAGGTTCCTTACTGCGATTTCTTTATATTGTCCGCGTATTGAGTCTCAACATTTGCTGGATAAGACTTAAGACTCAACATTCTTTATACGTGAGTGGGTACAAGTCAACGGCCAAGTCACATAACATTAACTATAATAATATAGAAATCGCAGTAAGGAACCTTAGACTTGGCACGACTTTGTTTAGATTTTATTACTTTTTAGAGATAAACAAGCAGCTCCATCGAGACTTGGCTACTTTTTACAGAATGTTTTTGGTGGGATACGTTTTTACAAATACCACTGAGTATAATTTTATACTAAACTTACACTTACTTAATTAGCAAGGTGCCTACGACTATTAAACAGTATGATGGTTAAGAAGGCTATATTTGTACGTCAACAACGTACTTGTTTGTTTAATTAAACGATTACCTATAAAGTCATTCTATTATGAGCAATTTTATAATTCTGCTCATTATATGTCTATATTAGATACTCAGCGTTTTGGTGTAGGCTGTAAGCACATAACATTTACGCAGTATAAGTTGTTTAGGTATCATTTCATTCTCACCATTTTACTGGATCGAGAGCCGAAGTATAATATTGCTCTTGGCACCGACAAACACGTCTATAATGCTTGGTTTACACTCCCTCCTATATTTGTTGAAAACAACTACAATGTTGCAACTATTTTCAAAGAAAATATCCACATCCACAAATCTCAAACACACTTAAAATTCGATAACACAAGCACGAGTTCAATGTCTTAAAAGTGTGCGATTACATTTTATGACAGAAAAACTGTTTTGACAACCAATTTAAAATAATTTACGGGAGAGGCCAAATTTGATTTTAAGAAACAACTTATTACAACACCGTTTGAAAATGTTCCAAGTGTTCGCAAATTTCAGATTTCTCTTTGTGGCTGATACTAAACAAAGTGTTTAAAAAAACACGGGTTATTTTCTCGATTATTATAGTTTTCGGGAAATTTTCCTCGTCGTTTATATTTCATTCGTAACGACGCCGAAGTACATGAATAAAACAAAAATTTCCAAGCGTACGTCGTAGCAGCGTACCAATTCACTTATTTACTTTATTCATCTCATGTCGAAAGTGGAAAAACGTCGCAAAACTTTCATTGCAAGGTACACGTGTGTGACACATAGCCAAAATATCTGCCAATTTCATTTCTACGCTACCTCCCCAGAGTACCGTAAGGACCCACCCACTATCACCTCTCACCTCTCCCCACTGTGTTTGTCCGACTGAAATATTCTCAGAGATACACATACACAACTAGTCTAAAGAGACCCCTCTAACTTTACGCTGCAAAGACCCGTAATTCGCGATTACGGACCTTTTTAGAATGGCCGTATTTTAAGTTACATTGTGCACTCTCCTGCGAACAAACATGTTGATTCGTCTAGAAAGTTCTGAAGAAAGACTACAGGCACCTATTGTTTACGAATGGTTTTAATAAAGTTAGAATGTTTGGCATTTTCTTGCTTTGTTATCCCAGGCTAGAGATCTAGTCATTAAATGCTGCTTTATTAGAATTTGAATGAGAAGATACCTACAAGAAATAAAAGATGTAATCTCTTAAGTATCTACTCTCAATATAGCCGTGTAGTGATAGACAAAAGATCGTCCAATCTTAGAAAATATGACTACCTATTTATAAAACATGGCAGGGTATTACTAATATTTTTCTATTCATTTGCGTAGCGTGTCGTACAAAGAGCTGAAATCCCAAGAGGAAGAAAGATAGTGCCCCTTACTTCACTCACAAGAGCACTACTATTCAATATATTGTACTTGCAAAAAACTCGTTACCAGCAAATTTTCCTCGTGGCTCTATAGATCTAATGTAGCATATAACTCGAACAACAAAACATAACACGTAGTGACGTAAGAGCGTCGCCAGAATAAATACACCAAATAACGCCCCATTCAAACAATCGGGACAGGCGTTCGATCAGCCCTTATTGGGTACAAGGGCTCTTCACACGCTGTTTGCGGTATCTCATTAGTTCTGTTTGTGTGGTGAGTGTCTAATTTACGACGTGTTTGCTGGCCTTTACTCTCACTAATTGAGCGATGTGAGCATGTGAAATATGTAATTGTTTAGAAGAGGTGTTAGCTATGTTCTTCTACTAATAGTATTATTTTGTATTTAGTACTCACTGTTGCGCACTGAATTGATTTTATCGATTTGATATAGTAATAGCAACACCAGATTAAAATTTAAAATTTCATATTTTTATATTGTGGCAACATTTTGCCATTCCGTGCGTGCTAATAGTGAAATACACGTCTGCAATGCCAATGCATAAGTTACATAAATACAGCTCAATGTTCTCTCATCTTGAACTTTAGGTCTTACTATCGTTTGATACTTAGCTAATATTCAATAAAATAGCGTAGCTAGTGCGTCTATTTTTGCTTAATAATCAACTGACCTGTTTCAATGAAACGTAATAATCTTCTTTCCTATCACAA
The DNA here is from genome assembly GCF_025370935.1 of Choristoneura fumiferana. Classification (NCBI taxonomy): domain Eukaryota; kingdom Metazoa; phylum Arthropoda; class Insecta; order Lepidoptera; family Tortricidae; genus Choristoneura; species Choristoneura fumiferana. Next base: position 12,386,198 of record NC_133484.1, read on the forward strand.
CACTATCAAACGTAAACCATGCCGTACCTAAATAAGTTCACTGACTTACGCCTTCGTAATTTTCCTATAACATATTTGAACCCTTACCGACACTTAAACTAAAGGATTACCTCCGTATACTTCCAAATTTTGTAATGTTACGAGCTCATAGCCAAGCCGTAGGCTTATAACTGTTTTGGCTTAAGTCCATCCGGGAGGGATGATACATAATAACGGTCGGCCTCATGTGCCGCACGCGATATGGTGAAAGCTTCCTGATGGCTGACCACGCAACATAGCTCACTCAAATATTTATGTCTCTGTAGCCGACATATAGACAAGGACCTATAACGATAACGTATCTGTAGATATATCATTGAATTTGTAGAACGCAGAAGTTTTGGTTAGAATAAAGGGAAGAAAAATATAAATATTGGACCAGTTTGAGGAAACATCCAATTTGTGGGTGAATGTCCTATAAATAGCGGAGTATATACACAGGTAAGCGTTAGATAAATAATGTAAGCGGATACAATCAATACATAAATGTTATTAATGTATACTACTTATTAAACAGGGTAATATATGTATTATACATATTTATAAGTCACCTCACATCTTATTTTATTACCTTATTATCTGTTAATTTCATGTGTTTTTATGTACAATAAAGAGTTATACAATACAATACAGTGAGTGGTATTGCATCATTATAATTATAGGCAAAAATAAGGCCGGGGAGCTATTTATTATTTGAATTAGATATATATTATTATAATGCACTAGATAAAATAATGTTAGTACACACAATTATAACATTTAAATGTTACCTATATAAATAAAACCTTTCCAAGTCCTTGCATTCGAAGTTAATCTAGATATACATTTACATTGCATTAGACTAGATTATCAATACCGTTATATAGGCGCTGAGATAAATAAGAAGACATTTTTCAATAATACCTACCAGAGGTATCTACTAGTATTAGAACTAGATGGATCTGTCAGAACAAATACTGAATTAGAATTTATTTTAAGAAAACACGATTTCAAAATCAAACGAGTTACCATATAAACCACTATACCTACAATAAACATAAACAAAAATACACACGCATTCCTTCCGAGATACCTTTCCATTAAATAAGCAATCGTACGAGTACCTTACGTTAACATCAGTAATCGATCTGATGTCATAATACCACGAGAAGCTACGTTCATCGACCCAAGAACCATCTTAAAGTCTCGAATAGATGCTCATCTCGAATGATATAGTCACATAACCGAACAAACCGTTATTATCTTACGCGTATGTTCATAAGATATGCATCCAATCACGATATTTATCCTTCGGCCAGCATGAGTGCCGGGTCATGGCCGCTTAAGGCCCTTGAAAGCGATTATGAGGTGGTTTTATTGCATAAGCGTAAGCGGTGGTTGCCATTAAAGACAGTGCTCTTCTAACTCCACAGTAGAATACCTGAAGTTGCAAAAAGGGTAACTACGCTGCAACGGGAAAATTCTTAACGGGTCATTTTATACACTATGCTGTAAAAAATTAACCAGTTAAATATACAATAGGTACTTATTATGTTTTGCTCGACTATTATCTATTACATTGTACCTACAGCCTACTAGGCTGTGATAGTTTTACTTTTAAATTCATTGCGTTTTACCATCATGATTCATATCTGATTTTTTAAGACAATGGTTTAGTTTGTACACACCTATAATACTAATAAATACTTGTAATATAATGTATAAGTTATTATACATTTACCGTATTTTAAAGGCAAGTTTATTTTCGCAAAGAAAATCATTTTGGTTGCATTATTAGTAAAAATAGGTTCTTAATGTGACTAAACTAGCAGTCGATCAGTCACTAATTAATTATCTCATGAACTGAACCACTAGCTTAGCTGAATTCGCAGTGTAAAAAGGGTAAATACAAGAACTTATATTATTTCTAAAATAGAGGTTTATGTCAAGGAATTATAAATTTAAATTTTAATGCGACCGCCAACGTTTATCAGATACTGGAAACAATTATGGAAAAATGCGAATGTTTTTTTTTATTTAAAGAAACTTGTTTTGTATGTGACCGCTGGTCACCCGCCTATGACCTGTTGATAACATACAACAAATAAATGCTTAATTCATCTTTACCCACTTAACATTATAAATGTGAAAGTAGGTATGATTGTTTGTTACGCCTTCACGCTTCAAGTGTTCCATGGAGATAGTCTGAGACTCTGAAAGGGACATAGAATAGTACAATAGGATTTTATCGAAAGCTAGTATTTCATTCATTAACTCTCAAAATAGTCATATTCGTTTAATTTAAAGAAATTGAATTACCTAGTACGTAGTTATTATTTTTGAACACTCATGGAAAAGCTTACTTTTAAAATAAACTGCTACTAACGAAATTGAACAATGTTAAAAATATAACCGAGAGTATGTAGGTAGTAAAAATGTATGTACTTTTTTGTTGCCAACAATGCAGGTAATTGATAAATAAAATAAAAAAATGTTAATGAGAAATTGTTTATTCGAAATCAATTGCCATAAAGTGCCAATTGAAGTAAATTGATAGCTTTGCTACCATTTTGTTATTATTTAGCATGAACAAAAGAGTGGTAAAATTGTTATATTATGCGTGAAAAACACAACAATTTACACTTTTTATATGCTTGTATAACATTAAAAATAATTTTCAACTAGTCGACGTGAAAGAGTTCATTTATCGTTGTAAATAAAGTTTACTTGTAGCATTAACTTCATAATTAAACTGCTTTAAACATACCCTTTATTGAAAACAGGTCTTAAGCCACTTTCTAAGGAAACTAGCGCGTGTCCATTACTCTTGATTTAGTTTGAAAAACGGTTTCTTTTTTTTTCATAAATTACAGCTTGTTGCGTTTCAGCATATAATCGAACGGAAAAACCATTTTTAAACTACATAATAACAGAGTTACAAAGGTTTGAAATTCAAGATTAGACAGAGAAAGTGACACATGCACCTATCCGTAAAAAGATTTTTCGAAAAAAAAACACTTTAAATTTAATTCTTCACTAAACATTGGCCGTATACTTATCTACATTTTGATAATATTACATACATAGGAAATGGCGAATTTTACGGTGAAGTTGTCATATGCAGGCGAGTAAACTATATGTGCAGTCAGGTTTTTTAGCCGGTGAGGGTCTGGCACTGTCAGCAGGGCTACTACGAAACTCGAAGTTCGTGTCGTGCGGTCCCTCTGAAACTTATACTATTTAATACGAGAGCGATAGGGACGGTACGATACGAACTTCGAGTTTCGAGTTTCGTAGTAGCCCAGCCGGCCGTCCTTTCCCAGTCGTTCATAATGGATTTTTCTCGACTGCACGCCGCCATCTAAAAAGCAGATCATATAAAATCTATAAACTAATAATCAAGTAAATGACAGCAGTTCGACGGCCGGATTCTAAAATAGATGGAGCAATAATACGAGTGTGTGTTCTCTGGTCTTGGATGTTTAATATGTATTTAAGTATGTATTTATCTATATAAGTATGTTTATCCGTTGTCTAGTTTCCATAGTACAAGCTTTGCTTAGTTTGGAACTAGGTCAATTATTGGTGTCAAGTGTCCCATGATATTTATTTTATTTCATTTATTCATTTAATTATAGGATGTCTTTAGTCGTTAATGCGACTCCATCCAAAAAATGCGGGCTAGAAATTCGGACTAGGTGGTCCGAAATCGCTTCAGCAAATCACTATGAACTCACCCTTTTGTAAAGCTCCAATCGCGGCATGCACTACGGCTGACTGAGCTCGTAAATCCTAACGAGTGCATGATTTATGTATCTACGATAAGTACCTATACGTGAATATGTATATTTTAGTAATGTAAAAATATTACAGCGAGGATACGGAGATGCCAAGTGGCGAATGAGATTGGTTGCGGAGATATTTGGCATTCGTTTCTATTCTTGAAAATAACATTTTGGAGACTAAATGTCAAGATACTTTAGTGTTCAAAAATTGACATAATGCTCGCTTTGATGTGAGTTTTCGAATGGAACACGTCAGTCGTATAGCAATGTTACATATTATCTACGTGATATAATTTTCTGATATCAATTTCTAGACTAGGAATAGTCCAACGCTGTTAGCTCTACATTGAACAAACCACCGGGTCTCGTTTATTTATCCAGTACGAATTATTACTATTCACTGGAGATTGCGCAAAAGCTGACCTTTTGCTATTTCTTGATTTAGCCGAGTTCTCATAATTTAGGATTAATATAACCCAGATATCACGAGGGGCCCTTGTTAGTTGTGACAGCTTCTCAATAACTTAATGATATTATTGAGGTTTAGACACGTCCCCCTTTGATGATTGGTTAAACTGGGCTATATCAGAATAATACGGATTAAGATTAGGTACTACTATGGGTTAAGATATTAATATTATAAAGCAGATGTTTCTTACAACTTCGTCTGTTAATATCGCGGGTAATACTATCCTATGTCGTTTTCTAGGTCTGAAACTATCTCTATACCAAATTTTATCATGGTCGGTTGAGTACTGTAGCAGCAAAAGCGTAATAAATATAATTATAAACATACACACATTCGCATTATAATATTAAGTTAGGTGTCTCTCTGTTACCTTTTCTCACTGAAACCGCTGAACCAATTTAGATGAAATCTGGGAAGGACGTAGGATTTTATTCCGAAAAAATATAATATTTTCTAGACGAACAAAAATCGTGACTGACTGATTCATCGAAGCCTGGTCCAAACCTATTGATACAAAATGATCAAATTTTGCAAAGAGATTCCATTGTTTATAAGTTGTTTAACAATAATAAGCGGGAGCGGTGGTGACATCGGTTTTCAAAGAAAATGCAAAGGATAACATTTCTATTTCCGAGCAAATATTGTTTTATTTACTTGGTAAATTTACAGAAGCTGATTCCGGGACTTCAATAATTAGGTCTTTGAAAATAAATATCAACTGTAAGATATGTAATATAGTAGGTAGGTACGCATATTGACATATTTATAACCTAATAATAATGTTGCTACATTAACCCGCAATTGAATGTATATAAGCATTGACCAAAGTCATTGTAGATATCTTAAGATTTTGCTCAATCTATTTTAGAGTATGACCACAAATATCTTGAGTCGATATGGGGCGTCGGCTAATGGTAGAGCGCGGGACGCCGATCACTTAAGGTAACGATTCACTAGATGGCAATAATAATACATTACCTACACAGCTATGTGATTCCATCGGTAAGATGGAATTCTTGTACTGTGTGGTTACGGCGGATAGGTTTAAGTGTGAGGCATCAAGTTACTGTTACGATAGCCAATGTCGAATCAACAGTCAAATATCCGGTTAAGTAAATATCTGCAGGACGAAATTTACTTCGTACGTACGTTTTACTAAGTTATAACAAGGTGTTAATTAAATAACTGAAAACCAGAAAGTAGTTTGCTCAGAATAGAGAGTAGAATCGATTACACTATGTTATAAATTAGATTGTGTTTGTGGTTTTAAATCCCTTATTTAATTTGCCCAGTCTAAAAGTTGCGACTGCAACAGGCGCCAATTAAATATTTTAGCGAGGTTGCATACTATTTCGATAATTTAATACCTACTGGCCGGTTTGCTGTCACTTTATAATTTTCTTCCAAAAACGTCAAAGCGCAGCTGAAAAAATACAAATCATGAGTCTAGAGTTAGAAACGAAGTAGTATTACTGAATTAGCAAAACACGTGAATATCTTTTAAAATAATGATGGTATTAAAAAAATGCAATCAAGTAACTTAAAATAAAAAAAATATTCTTGGGGTGTCTGAAGGTTTTCAGTTATTTGATTAACACCATGTATATTTTAACTTCTCCCCTCCCGTACAGGGGCTCCCATTAAAACGATTTTTTCATAATTTGTATGGTTTTAGTCAAGATAGTGCAATGTACAATAACCCTCCTTCGGGCAGTCGGGTAAAAAGGGCCGTGGTGGCCTAGTGGTTTGACCTATCGCCTCTCAAACAGAGGTTCGTAGGTTCAAACCCGGCCCGCATCTCTGATTTTTTCGAAATGTATGTGCAAAATTATATTTGAAATATACCACGAGCTTTATGGTGAAGGAAAACATCGTGAGGAAACCTTGCACATACCTGTGAAGTCATTCAATGGTTAACTAGGCCTGCGTGGGAACTATGGCCCTAGCCCTCTCATTCTGAGAGGAGGACTGTGCCCAGCAGTGGAACGTAAATAGGCTGGGATGATGATGATGATGATGATGAATGCAATATGAACATTTTAAGACTAGCTCTAACCGTTTGACTGTAAAACTTATCTGACAGACGGACAGATGGACGGACCGATGGACACGTCAGGATTAGGGCTTCGTTTGGACCCTTTAGGTATGGAACCCTTAAAAATTAAGGTGGGTTCCCATACAAGAACTCATACAAATACATACATACAAACTTGAAACTCCGAATGATAATGGTAATAAATAAACCGCAAATCTCATTCTGAGAAGAGGCCTGTGCCCAGCAGTGGGACGTATATAGGCTGGGATGAACGAATGAAAAAACCGCAAATCAACAAAATTAATATAAAAAAATTAAGCGTAGGTATGTCAATCTTAGAGAAAAAATTAAACCTTTTGTCACTTATTTAGTGGAGATAGGCAATTAGTTAGATTTTTTTTGAGGTTTTATGATGTATACCTACAGTATACATTTATGCGCTTGACAAGACGGAACCTTTGGTGCGAGAGTTAGACTTTCACGTAGACGGTCTATTTTATCTCTTAAATGCAGTGATTTACGTTTTTTAATATTACGATATCCCATGTATATAACAGTAGTAGAGTTTGGCTAATGAAAGCTGAACCCAGCTATTATTTGAGTGGCAACATTACTCAAATGCCATGAGTAAACAGACCAAATAGTTTAAGAAAACAGACACTTGAGCTTGTACTATTATCTACGAGTATTCTGTGACTTGTTGAGCTTTGTACCTTCGTGTGTTAAAGTAGATTTTTTTGGAAATTTCAAAAGTGGTGTGCGACAGATCACTTTTACTATGATAAGCAAATTCAAACATAAACAAGCAGAGAGGTAAGCATTGTTCAAACTGAAAAAATGAGTGTTTAGATGCGATGATATTATGTAAGATTATGTAGTAGTCTGTTATTATCATCCCTTACGCACCCGTAATTTTAGTTGGCACTGATTTAGGTAGGTACACTAATTGACATCATTTTCTGTGGCCATAAATTCCATTCATTACAGTTTTTACGGCCAATTATAGGGAAGTTGTTCCCTAGAGATGTTTCCTTTTTTCCTGCGATTGTATTTAATTGTGTCCCTTCAAAAATACACGAAATGTCATTGGGTATTTTTATCGACGCTGTTGTTTTGTTTTCTCCCGTTTCTTCCTCTTATATTTGTGGTACGATTTACATTTTGTTCATCGTCACGGAAATAATATCCGCTCAGGGATTACGTTTATCGATCTACTCTATATTTCTTATATAACTGAACGCTGCGGTATTTTTTCTTCATATGTATACCTAGACAGTTGATCAAATACAACTTGCGCTGATTCCATCAGAGCAGGCTAATTATATTTCGTCAATTGTGATAACGATTTTGAATGAGTCAAGAAACTTAAAAAATCGCTCAGATTTACTAAGATAGGTTAAAAATTCCATATAGAGATAGCTACGTGAATTGTGTGTGCCATCATGCTAAATGTCTCATATCGTGTTAATATGAATAAAGGTAATACTTATTTACTTAGAAGTAGCCATTATGAATTGTAAAATTTACTGTTAACTATTGACCCTCACTGGCTTTGTCCGGGTGAAATTTTGGAAAAAGAAATTCAACCGATTTGATAACCTACTTTTTTGAAGGCAGTAACTTCCCATTTTCACCTCTTTTGTTTCAAAGTTGCACCTGGGTCGGGGCTATGCTACTCTTTCGTGAAATCTAACTGCTAATGATACCTAACCGCATCAAAATCCGGTTAGTATGTGGTTTAGTTGGAGTTATGGTTTACAAAGAGACAGACACGGAAAACGTATTTGCCTTATATTATGTAGAAATTATTTGTTTTAATTTACACAACTGATTTGGCGAGCAATACAACAAAACAATAACTACCCACCTACTCTGCAGTATTTCTAATTCCCTCTCGCTAGAGCCTCACATCACATGAAATCATTTGAAACTATTTTAAATTCAAAAACTGTTCTTCTAACTCACATCAATATTCAATTGCATTGAATATTGCGCAACCTAACTCCGACAATGGTCGACCGCCATACAAAATTACTCCAGAATGTGTCTGAACAAAAAAAACAACCATACAAGAAAACGTACCCCTTTTTGCATATAATTGCATAACAATAACTTAACTATTTCCTGGATTCAGAGTTTAAATAACAATCAACTTAACTGGAGCAAAAAGGTCGGAAAAAAGGGTTTGAAGGTTTGAAACATTGCGGTTAACTGTTAAACAATCGGTACAGTTATTGTGGAGGTTTATGGTTGGGCTGTAAATCAATGGGAGAAAAAAACTTTGGTGACGTCACGCAGTAAAGGTTTAACGGGCCTGCATTCGGAAGAGTTAGTGTGCGTTGACGTCATACATTTTATGTTGTCTTGATCGTTAATGTTTTGATAATAAAGAATAATGTTAGATGCCGAAAAAATATTGCTAACTATGTAAAATTATATATGATAAGAGAGATTGTATGACACTAACACGAGCTTGCGCGATCCAGAGTTAGGCGTCTTTTAGGTACCTGAAAAGTATTTGGTAAAATGAGATAATTATAGTTATATCATTTAGTACTTTAACTGTTGAACATCATTATCATCATCAGCCAGAAGTCGTCCACTAATGAACAAAGATGATCCCCTTATATCGCCACAATGAACGCCAACTCCCACTTGCATCCACTGGTTAACCGCAAGTTCCACGATGTCAGTCCATTTAGTGGGAGGCTTGCCAAAATTTCGCCTTTCATCATCACTACATAAATTGCCATCATTGTGGTGATCGTTAGATTCCTTTTACCATGAATGAACCCTGTGAAATGATATCTCTTGTAGAGTGATGTCAAAAGTCGATAAGTATTTTTTACATAATGCCGTAGATAGATAAAAATACTCTTTGAGTAATTATCCTGCGGAGGGGAGCTGCTCACCATAGGTAAGATAATCATGATGCACGTAATGCATTGAAATATCAGCAGCCTGCTCATCACAGGCACTATATGAAGTATAAAAATCTAATGTAAATCAACAGCGACTCATTTATTCATTTTTTTCATTAGTGCCAGCTCTTTCAAAAAAGAAAAATATACTAATGGATAGCTTAGATATCGTTTATATATGATTTAAATATTGCGTTTAAAGAACTATTTCCATACTTACATAATTTCTCAACTGCACAGGCCATCTAGAAAACACAATAACAAATTTCAAAGCGCAACTTCCAACGATAAAGAAATGGAACAGGTTACTGATAAAGGCTCTCTACGCGCATTAACCCCGATAAAGAACTGATAAGAACCTCCATTGTTGTCGGCTGGACGTTAATCTGCAGATCTTGATTGAAAATCGAATCGAGATTCAAAGAAAGAACGTTAATACGAACTATGGACAGTTGAGTTGAGTCTTCATGGGAGATTGTTAGTGATACTTTCTGATACAGTTTCATGCAGATAGGTTCAGGTAATTTCGTTTTGTTTGCTTTATTTAGGTATAGGTGTTTACTATTACTTCAGAAGTATGTTTTGTGTATAAGATATTATTATGTGTTGTTTTAAAGAGATTATTTTTAGCATTTTATTTTATTTTCGGATGACATTAATAAACCTTTTTAACCTAGTGAACAAAGTGTAAATCAGCACACTATGTATCGCCATTAAAATCTGCCCATAAAACCCATTACGGACCGTTTTTATCGGTAATGCTTCAATAAAAGTCGCATGTGTAACCGACCCGTATAAATTGGCAAACTAAACAATGACCAGTGCAGTTTCGCTCTACATTTCTACGCGGCCAGTTTTTGCATTGAGACGTAATTTCTCGTTGTTTGTCACAGTTATTTGAAAACTTTGCTCTGGCGAACACGTCTTTGCTGTAATAATTAAATTAAAAGTTTTAGTGTCTTCAGTGTTCTAATGTCATCACGTGTCTCGAACACTGTCCAGAGACGCGAACACGTGTGCAAACCGCATGGTGAGTTCCACTTAACTTATCTTGCCGCGTCACATGTGCATTGGGCAGATAAGTTACGTTATATCAACACCAATGCCATCTAGCCAATAGATAGCATAAGACACGGACAATAGTACAAATTGTACATAAAACCAGCCGGCACAAACACACTTAAAGATTCACCACACGCACAACTTTTATCGTTGCCATGTGTCTGTGTGCGTAAGGCTTCCACGCACCCGACACGGGCGCTCGTAAAAACAGCAATTGAAAAGCTTCAGCCGTCCGCCGCGCGGTGGCGTTGACTCAATGGTTCGTATCTCGGTCGAAACGATTCAAACTTTACGCATTTGGCGCTGGTGTGCTCCGAGAAAGTTTTAAATTAGTTTTCTTACGAGATCTTTTGGAGGAACTAGTAAGCGAGTTTGCCAAGCTTATGGGATTACGTATCAGTTGCTTTTGTGCGAGACTCGAGATATTGTTTTTATTCAGTCTACTGTTTACGAAAAGAAACGTCCTGCTTATAAGAATAAATCTTATAAGACGCTTTTGGTTCTTTCAACTTGTTAAATTGTGATGAGTCGTGTTTTCTGACGCAATAAAACTTTTAGTAGGTAACCATAAATATTATTACTTACTTATCTTACAGTTAATAAATCATTTAAATGGTGTGTTTATGGCGTTATTAGCGCTTGGTATTTAAAGAGCATATCATAAGCAAGCAGATTGTAAAGAATGTTAAGTAGTAACATAATTAAGTACCTAATTGGTCATCATAAATCATGATAATATTTAATACTTACTCGTAAAAATCATGTCAGGTTTCAGATACAGACGAAATAGTAAGTATTACTTAGTCGTGAACCTGTTTCCTAAAGCTTAGAAATAGAACGAGGTGTACATTTTTGTCACTGTTTTACCCGACTGCCCGAAGGAGGGTTGTGTTTTTCGAACGTATATAGGTATGTACCTATGTGGACATGTATGTCCATTTCTTTGGTCCTCGCTGCAGCCTAAACGGCTGGACGAATTTTAACATATGAGTTATCATTGGATTTGTCATAACTGTCGAAGTGACATAGGCTATATTTCAATATGGCGTCTGCGAAAAAAAAAATATATTGTAACAATCATCATCATCATCATCATCAGCCCGAAGACGTCCACTGCTGGACAAAGGCCTCCCCCTTAGAACGCCACAATGAACGACAACTCGCCACTTGCATCCACCGGTTTCCCGCTACTCTCACGATGATATTGTAACAATATGGGTATCAAATGAAAGCTAACAATTAGCTCATTTTAAATATATACGAGTTATAATATTTTTAATCTAACATTTTCATAGAAATATTATAAAAATATAAAATAAAACATTAAATTAAAAAAATCAAAAAACCCTTAAAAACTAAAAGGAAGAAAATAAGTCTATTGGTCTAGAACTCTGATATGTAGCTTATTTATAGTTCAACCGTGAAGACCCATTTAAATCGTGACCAGCTCAAAAATTCTTAGTAGTTAATGGGTTCCGACTGTTGAACTTTAAATTGGCTACTTATAGGTAGAGTCATTCACGATGACATACGTGCCGTGGTTCTTATTATAATGTCATTAATGTCTAATTTTAACAAAATCACGCGTCTTCCTGGATGGCACTAAGGTATATCAGAGTTCTAGACCACTAGACTTATATTCTTTCTTTTAGTTTTGAAGGCTTTTTTAATTTAGAAACTGACTTCAAAAAAAGGAGGAGGTTATCAATTCGGTCCGTTGTATTTTAATGATTATAATGATATCGAAAATACAAACCGAGACATGGATGCACAAAAAAAACAGAAAAAGAGACCAGCACTGGGAATCGAACCCAGGTCCTCAGCAATCCGTGCTGCGTGCTATAACCCCTACACCACTGCTGAACACTGTTGGTCCGGCCTGATGAACCTGGGTTCGATTCCCAGTGCTGGTCTCTTTTTATGGTTTTTCTGTGCATCCATGTCTCGGTTTGTATTTTCGATATGGTTTCACGGGATAGGTACCCGTAAAAGTGACAAATTTAGAGTTGAAATAAAAAATACAAAAATACTCCAAAAACCAATCATGATTATAATGATATTAGGTATTAATGAAAAGTGTTATAGAAAAGTGTTTCACAAATTCCGTTTTAATAGTAGTGAAACACTTTTCATATGGGTAGCTATGACTGAAAAAAGTACTTACGAAATTATCCAGTAGGTACCTACTTATTTCCCTCATATTTAAACATCTAAACTGAAAACAGTCTTTTTACTCCTCATTCAAGTGACCGTAGTGGAGGACTTCTAAGTTCAAACTCTACATCATCTGATAGAATGTACTCCCCTCCCCCTCTCATCTAACTTCGGCCGTTACCGAGGCTTCTATTCGTTCCAATTTGAAATTTGAAGCTGATGGCGCAATCTATGGTACCGCATCGCGCCGCATATTTCGCGCTTGACTCGATGAGGTTAACACTGGCTGGTTTTACAAAATTATTAGGAGATTGAGTTTTTAAATTTGTTTGAAAGTCAGATTTTGTTTTTTTCTTTAAAATCGTTACGTTGACTAATACCTAGCATGCCTCGGTTTCTTAATGGCAGTTTTATGCAGTGTCAAAGTTTGTTAGGATGACAGCACTGTATTTTGTGCTTTTGCGTCGTGATATTGTAAGATTACCTACATACTAACGTTTCATCTCACACTCATGCTTTTTTAGTTTTACCAGGCAAATATACATTTTAAGCAGGTAAATACTTCGCTATTTCATTCGCTAGAAATGCATTTAAATTAAATGTACGTACGCTTCTTTTATTACTTAAACTTACTTCCTTCGTCGACTCATTCTCCCGCCTTCGGCATATACGGGAACGGCAACGACCTTAACCAAAGCGTTGACGTACGAACGCAATCAAAAACTATTTCTATCTATTGAACAGTGTGCGACAGATACAAAAAGAATTTGAATATGATTCTGACTGCCAATGCCAATGTCTCCACTTGAGAATTTTCATGCGCTATTGGTATCTAATTCTACAAATATGTATTTTTTGTTATATTATTTAAACTGAAATAAACCTGCGTTTGACCACAATCACAACTGATGATAAGCGGAGATAAGGGATAAGATGGAGCACGCTTGCCTAATAAATACCCATTCACCCTTGATTTAAAAACGGCCATTGCAGATTGTAGCGATGTCTGGTCTATGATTTCCTCAAGTTGCATGCAGACTTTAAGAGCTTTGGTCCAATAAATTAAAAAAAAGAACAAACTGATCAGAGTATACTAAATAAATTAATATTAGCAGTTCAATAAAAGCATAAACTTAACGAGCTACTGTCATCAAATTGATTATGATATCAATAAAACTACACTGTGCTACAATTTTAGTATCATCGTTTTACAATTTATTTTTTTACACACCAATTTACGAAGACGCTACGGTTTTATGACTATTAAATGGTCGACAAGTAATAAAGCCATTCGGGTGTTTGATAATACTGCTTTAGGTGGTGTTAGGTTGTAAATACTATTGTTTAAAGGTGACTTTACTATGGTCATAAACTTCAAATAGCTTCTAAGTGCTATGAGCTTCCGTTTCACTTTTTCTTTAAGCATAAATATATAGGTATTTTTGATTGGTCCCCCGTAGATATTATAACTCATAGATCTGGCATAATATTTTAAATTTATTCAACTGAAGCACATTTTAGTGTTTAAGCAAAATTGAACAAGTGATTCCTTTTCTCTTCTTATCTTTTATACAAAGTTAGAAATATATTTTTGGAATTGAAATGTCTCACTCAGCCTGTTCGGTCTTGAGTGTGGGTGTCAAGACTAAAATGCCATGATCTGATCAGAAAAGGTGCATATTATCAAAGACAATATTACAAATTGATTGATTTTATTTTATTTATTTTTATTTGTCTGGATGGCAAACGAGCAAATGGAGAGCAAGTAAGCTTAAAGATATGTCAAAAAACTCATATATCGAAATATAAATATTATTCCGTATATTGACAGATTTCATAAAGTGATAAATAAAATAAACAACTACTACACTTTTTATGCCTGAACATAGCTATATTGGCAATTCTTGATAATTTGATTTTAGCACTGGTTAAACTTCTTAGTAGATGTTCTTAGTAGTACCATGGGGTTTCAGAGAAAAGGCTGCTTTCTTTATTTTCCATTTCCAATTTACTAGCCCACGACCCCACCTTGTTAGACAACTGTCTATCCCGTGCGTTTTTCTTAAAATTCGTTTTTATTCCTTGTCTAAGTCAATGGAAGCGTTCTGCAAAATAAAGCAATCCCCATTTGGGCTGTGCGTGCATGAATCAGTTAGTCAGTCATGGCTTTTTGACGAAGAAGACCATTACTAGATTTCATGAAATCTAGTAGGTAATGGTTTTTTTTAATGATTTCTCAAAAACATGAAACTACCGTGAGACTCACTCATATTAAATGATATTATAACGGATAACTCACGTCTTAAACCGTCGGTTCTCAAAAATTTCATTCGAGCACTTCAATCGTTTCACTGTATCACATCCCTCAAACTTATGTAGACTCCGTTTATAATTTCATCTCGTTACTTCATTACTATTCGCATCACTTATATTTCAACTCGTGAGTTAAAGCTAAATATACTTTACAATTGCAAGACACGTTCAGTTGTTATTCCCGTCTGGGCAGTCGCCGGACCCAGCTAGGTTTCAAATAACCTGATCAACGGGAGAAAAATGAAATGCTTTTGTTGAACGGAAATCTATACGGCTGCTGGCTTAAATTGTTAGTTTGTTTCTTTGGTTTTATTGATTATTCTGACATGGAGTTTAGAAACTGATTGATTAGGCAAGCAGCGTGAATTCGGAATCTGATTTTAATAAGTGCATGCATTAGTGATGTACTGAATTGTTAATAATCTAGATAGATTATTATTTTATATCGATCTGTGGTCGGGTACGTAAGCCCGCGGAGTCGTTCAACCATCTTTCATAATTAACATCGTCATTATCATTATTGTGCTTACAAAAATAACAAATATGTTTATAAACTATAACCAGTGTTCCTGCTACAGAGACGGCTTTATTCTGTAGATACACCTGTAGAAAAAAGTAAAAGTCTGTAATAGGAATAGGTAGATACGTTTTAGATCATGGACATTAATATTTTTTTAAATTTTGCTAGAGCAAAACCTAAGACGGGTGAACCGCTTTCCGGCCTTACTCGGATACTGATATGTATGAATTATCAGTATCTGACTCCGTCGTTGTAAATGGTAAGCTCGATTACATTTTTTTGAACCAGCCCCAGTATTATTACTTTATTCATTTCCAACAAATATTATTCGTTAATATTTAATTATAACTGAAACATTTTCACATTATGTTAGGAGACACGTAAGTCGATAAAAACAAAACAAACACACATTTCAAGTTTATTAAAGGACCGTGTCGGACAGAAATAATTATGAATGACAGAATTACTTTAGGTATTATTGATGTTCAGGAGACTTCATAATCGTCATCATCAGTCGGAAGACGTCCACTGTCGAATAAATAGAACGCCAACAAAAATGTCAACTCACCAGCTGCATACTTTTAGGTTCAAGCTCTTGTACAGGTACAGGGGGTTTACTATCATGCAATCTTGATACTTTTGAAACGAGATATGCCTAATTGCATACACATATTAGTTCCCTTATTAATCATTATTCTACCAGTGTTGTTTTTTTTCAATGATCTGTAACAGCTACAGTGTTTAACTTAATTTTGTCCCCATAGTATGTAACTGATGACATCATTTACAGACTTCATCTCCATTCAACATAAAAACAACATCCAATCATTACTCGCACTAATAACAAACGATAACAGAACGCACATGTTTGTAGCAAAGCTGTCCAATATACAATATCACTTCAGAGCACAAACATCGAGGCAATATCAGCCGGCAATATCAGGCAATATATGAATAACGTGAGCCAACTCTGCCCATTCACAGGGGACAACGAAACATTTTCTGGATGAATTCACATAGATTGCTTGGAATCAACTAGTAGGTACAACAATATAGTTTGAGTAACTTGAAAACAGTGTAGGTAAACGAGACGGTAAATGCCTGAGAGGATAGTGTTTATTAATATATATATAAGTTATTATTAACATGGCAACATACATTATCGATATATAGGTACTTGATAAATTTCAGATACAAAACTAGTAGGAACGTTATTCCAACAATATTTGATATAAAACATGTTTCATCAAGTAGAAGGTTTAAACAAAAGACGGCAATTTTAACATTAATAGGTACTTATAACTCCATTAAGAATTATATTCACCACTTAATTAAAATTTATTTGATGTTCTTTTATAACAAGGAACACGGTAAAAACCTTACATGTTTGCGGAGCGATGAACAGAAACCATTTCTTTACATTCACTATCATTTTAATGTTCAAATTACATTACCTACTTATATTCCAGTATATATTTCAGTTACTCACATTTAATTCAGTTACCGTCCAATCACCTCAAGTATTTGAGTATGTAATAAATATCGTGAAATGTAAGAAGTTCTGCCAAATGTCGCCAAAAGCATAACGCACAATGAGTGCGTCGATAAATTTTTCAATTTAATTAAGCCGAATTGCGATGGGACAGAGATGAGTTTTAGCCACAGTATAAACAAGATTCGCCGTCCGATGCAACAATGTAGCTGATGTGGAGTTTCGACAATCTGCAACAAGAAATGGCAAGTGTGAGTGGGTCTTTAAATTCAAAGGACACGGTAACATTTCAAACAAACTTTTGTTTTAAAAGTCAATGTGCAGCAGCGTTGTTATAAAAACCAAATAAATTTTGGAAACTGTATTTATAAATGTAGAATGAGGTTTATTTTATGCAATTTCGTTGATGAATTTAACTTGAAATTGGCAAATGCATGAGCGCACAAAAATATTATAAAACACTTTTTCACTGCACTTATAAATCTTCCTTAGGGTAGTTTTATAGAAATACAATACAATACAATGACTTTTTATTGTACACTAAAAATAGTAAATGATACAGAAAACCTATGCTTTTAAGTATAATATAATATATTATTTTTTTAAAGGCATGAAAATAACGTAAGTAGAATGTAGATCACGATTCGAGGAGAAAACATCCTTTACCATATGATTTCCATGTTATTTCATTCCATGACACACGGAACCCTAAATTATTTGGATCGTGAAATGTCTGTGGGTGGTCTAAAGACGTCTCCGATCATATTTATAGACTCCATATTTGTAAAAATAAAAACTGTGCAGTCTAGTCGAGATTTATGGCCCAATACTATTACGAAGCATCTTCTAATAATTGAAATCTATTGTAAAAAGTTACATTGTAAGAAACAAAGGTTATATGAAAGTTACTGATTGTATGTACACATATAAAACATAAAAACAGCTGCTTGTGTAATAAAATAATTCGTTAGTCAAAACTCTATTAGCATCGCCGAAGGCACTTTATCGATCAAAATTGTTGAGCTGCGTTGCGTTTTTGTTTTTGTTAAGCTCGTTCCCCGATCCCACAGCTATTCTTTTGTTTCACGAAAAAGAGTTCATTTAAAAAACTTATTTTGGTGCTGGCGTGTGAATACAGAAATAGTTTCAAGTTTCGTCTAGAGGGGTGTTTCGTGAAGTTCGAGAAGACTCGTTCTTGGAATGACGGTTCATGCAAAATGTATAGAATGCGAGTCGCTTGCTTCGTGAAATTTGTATCAAAGGGGAATAGTTTCGCTCCGTCCCTTCGTGATGAATTTGATATTTTTTACCCGCGTAGGTTTTATTTTATTTATTTGAAGTAGGTTCGTCAGTGTATTTTTACTAATATTGTTAAAACGCTTTTAGCTTGATAGCTTTGGAAATGTCTCATTGATGATTATAATGATGATGTTGATAAATACCAGGTAGTCTACGAAGTTACTGTGCTCCGTTCCTTCATACTCGTACGTAGTAAGTAATAATAATAGAATTTTTATTCATCAACACAAAATATAAATTACAATATATACATAGGTAAGTAGGTTTGTTGTAGTTATAATATTTGTAGAGCTGTATTGGGCTGCGGAAAAACAGTATTACCAACTTTTTACCTTTACAGGTTACCTTTTTCTGCAGCTGAACATGTAAAAATTCCATTAAACGTGTATGAGATAAAAATCAAGAAATCTGTATACATAATTATATGCCAAATTTTGTTAGTTATATTTAATCTGAGTACCTACATACCTACTAAACAATTAAAATCTCATCACTAAACACACCCCTGCCGCAATTTCGTATTCAGCGTTACCATAGAAACTCACTTGTTTATAAACGAAGTGAACAATAATCGAGAACAGTACGACCAAAGTCCCAGAGTACGGTATCAGATAAAAACCGACAGGGCTCGCGAGCTCAAACAATATTTATCCCAAATTCATGGACCTGAGACATGCTACGTGGGTTTATTTCGAGGCCTTCACGAATTCATATTGTATCATTGACATTGTCTTTCCTGAATTGATAGATGGTATTGTTCTGTCGCTAGTATAGGTAGGTATGTTTGTAAATATAAGTCAGACATGAAACTTTTACCTTGAGATAATCGCTCACCTACATAAACCAGTAAAAAAATATCAAAAGAAATTTAATTTTGTACAAAAAAAAACTCTTTGTATGTTAGATATTATAGGTTTATTACTTAGCTGGATAAATTCTAAATGAATGATAACCTTTCATTTTACTCGATTATACTGTAACTAGATCACATAAAATTAAAATAAAACAAAGACTATACCTATCTTGGGTCGGGAATCGAATCCGTATCGCGTGCTTCACCGTACACTAACTAATAATGCTAACAAACACGACGAAATTTCCCTTTCAATTTATGTTTCTATCACAACATATACCACAACAACTTCCGTTTACAACTTACTCTATAATTACACTTGACTGCAGACAGATACCTACGTCACTATGCCATATGTAGGTAAGTATAGCTTACATTTTTTGAACTAAGCTGAGTTTGAGTTGTCAGTATATCCAATCGTATTGTTGTTTCAAACAGATACTATAGCAAGTCTACTCTGTACTAGATAAAAAACAGAGGTTTAAACTAGAACAATTTGGCTCAGTCAGTGGAAATATCTACTTTTAATCAGAATTGAAGCTGGCATTTGTTTTCGAGGAAAATGTAGACGACGTGGCGTCCACTGGATATTTAGATCGCAGCTACTCTTTATCTAGGTACCTAATTCAAATAACACTAAATCAATGGTTTTTGGGATTTAGGAAGAAGGTCCAATTTGTGTGGTTGAGCGGATTGGAAGAAACAATTACAGGGCATTTAAACAGCGTTACTAAATAATACTATTGTCATTAGTATTTAGTTATATTTACTTTATTTCTACTACACATCCAAAGTTTCTTTATATATTTGGTTGCAAATATACTTTAGGTGTGATCTAACATCTTAAGTAGGTAGGTACTTCTAAAGTGATAGGTATCGCCTTTGATTTCAATCTTATTTCATAAGCCAAATATAGCAATAAGTTATCGTAGGTACTTGACAGGGATTATCTGAAAAAATATTACTCTAGTAAAGTCGATCTAGAAAGAGATCTTAGACTGAGTATTGGCTAAAAAATACTCTACTATAGATCACTTTCGAATGTTTTAAATATTGATGTTAATAAGTAGGACTTCCTGTATTCGATTACACAAAATAAAAATTGTTTAAATATGGAATGGACTCGCTGCTGGGGTTTTTCCATCTAGCTATGATTTGGGTACCATCAAAAGGCGAGTGTATCGCCTATTTGCAAGGCCGGAAACGCACCCGCAGTATTAATAACGCTGTAGGTGTCCATAGGCGGCGGTGATCACTTCCCATCAGGTGACCCGCCTGCTCGTTTTCCAGCTGTTCGATAAAAAAAACCGACGTTTTAAACAAAAAATCTAGGTGATGTTTATGTTTTTGACTAATATTCTTGAAGTAAGAAGTTACCATTAGCTTCGACGGTCGAGACTAAGGTTAAACGGCTACCTAAATTATTCCGTGCATTAAGAATTCCTCTTCATTTAATTTCGGCATCAGCATATTCTCTCCGGCACTTGCCTAATTATGCTCAGCTAGTTGAGTACCTATTTTAAAAGGTTACTTTATTTTTCAGCTGAAAAAGGAGCCTTTTCTTTTAGTAGCTCGTGGCACATGCATTTTAAAAATATATAGGTGCATAAATAAATGGGACTCCAAATTAAAATAAAATTAAGGAAGGGCATAAAATTATGTAGGTATTTATACCTACTTTAACAGAAAACAAGTTCTGAAAGTCTATAGAAACTTAGCACTGGTTCCTAATTAGCATAATACGTTATTGAAACTTACTACTTACATCATCATCATCATCCAAAGATTTGAATTTTTTGCTCACATTATTTGCATTGTTATCCTATCTTTCAACATTATTGGTATAAAATTTTTAGTCAATCCTATCAAAAGAAGTAGGTCATATTCGACTTGCCGGATTCTAAGATCTTACTACATGTGAACATTACAAGTAAATATAATAAAAGCTATTAAAAAGGAATCAGCGTTTTTTAAGAACGTCACGGGCACTGTCTTGTCCTTATTGACAACACGCACACGATATACATATAATTGCCCTCTGCTGATTGGGCTTTAGTAGTCCAAAACAAAAAACACTGCAGCACTTAGAAATACAAATACGTTAAATGCCCAATAGATGACACTCTATTGCTAGTAACATAAAATTAAACACATACATAGGTACGTTCAAAGGAACATACATAACCCTCCTTCGGGCAGTCGAGTATAAATGGCAACTACTGGGATAGACCACCACTCGGACGTTTACCTTAAACAAGATGAACTGCTTAAATTAACAAAATTAACCCCCATTTTGAACTAACGGCAACTTAACCCGGCTAATCTCCGTGAGGTAGAAAAGTTCTAATAAGCCACTTGAAGGTATGTGCAGATGAATTGCGCATAAATGGCTAGTAACTAAAAGCTCTGGCTTTATAGGTAGCTAGTCTAAACATGCGGTCAGGCTAAAAAGATGGTACAAGTCAGAAGTCACAGCGTATTTTTTTTATTACTTTTATTTGGTGTCAGCTACACTGAAATTAGCCACGTGGACTATTCGTTAGTCTTATAGTTTTGTACAGCAGCTAGCCACTTTAATTAGCGCTTATGTTTCAGTTGCTCTGTTTGTTAGTTTGGTTATCTTAGGAGTCAAATTTAAACCACTTGTAGTTGTTAGATTGACGTGAACTCTGCTATACAAAAGGCTAAATAGGAATAACAACTTTATTTAATAAAAAAAATAGCCAGCAAAAAATCTTAATCTCAATCTTACAATACATACAATACAAAGACTCTTTATTGTACACCAGACATAGTAAGCGATACAGAAAACAAATTATTAAAATTACAAGGTGAGCAATAGGCGGCCTTATCGCTTAAGAGCGATCTCTTCCAGGCAACCTTTTTTACAGAAAGAAGGAAGGACTAGTTTACAACAGGTGGTGCATCAAAAGTAGATCAGAAAATGTAAACGTAACAGCAATACATCTACGAATACATACATAATTATATTCGTACATATATATACGTCCAAAATAAATATAGGTAGTGAGATAAACAGCAACAAATAAATAAATAAATAAATTATAATAAGGCTAATAATTACAAGATGACAGATAGTGCTCCTTAAGCATAGATTTAAATAGTGACAAAGACTTTGCGCGTCGTAAGTCAATCGGTAAGGAGTTCCACAACCGAATAGCCTGGACAGTATAAGAATATACATAGAATTTGGAGTTAGATAGAGGCACGGAAAGGAGAAAGTTCTGAGAGCATCGAATAGAAGTTACGTAGCTAAATCGCTCTTTGAGGTAGCGAGGAGTTGCAGGGTTAAAGAGAATGCCGTAAAGAAGGTGGAGAATGTGAGAGTTACGGCGAAAGCGGATTGGGAGCCACTTGAGCTGTGATCGAAAATTAGAGACATGATCGAACTTACGTAGACCAAATATAAACCGAATGCATAGATTTTGAATTCGCTCAAGTTTGTTAAGCTGCTCTTCTAAGAGATCGGGATAACAAATGTCAGCATAGTCGAAAATAGGGTGCAGTAAAGTTTGAGCAAGCGCAACCTTGGTAGCAAAAGGTAGGAAATTCTGAAGCCGTCTTAAAGATCCCACCGCAGCAAACACCTTTCTGC
This sequence comes from Choristoneura fumiferana, assembly GCF_025370935.1. Classification (NCBI taxonomy): domain Eukaryota; kingdom Metazoa; phylum Arthropoda; class Insecta; order Lepidoptera; family Tortricidae; genus Choristoneura; species Choristoneura fumiferana. The sequence continues at coordinate 12,408,735 of NC_133484.1, forward strand.
TCACCTCGCACACATGAGGAGACCATGAGAGGTGCGTCGAAAATAACACCCAGGCTCTTGACCTGATGTGCAAACGGTATTAGTACTCCGTCAAAAAGCACCGGTGGCAGAGACGCAAAATCGACTCTTGGGACAAGTCTCGAAGCTACCAATGACAATGACCTGGGTCTTTGTCGGATTGACAATCAGGCAAATCGTTGCTCTTTTAAAATCTTTTTTAGATCCAATCTTAGTTGTAATCTTGTAGTGTTTTTTGTAAGTTGCTGTTAATAAATAAAAATAATTAACAATTTCGTTTTATAAACTCTTTTTATTAAAACTTATGTGAAGCAGATATAGCCGAGGTAGCCGAATAATATTATTTGTTGTTCGTAAATTGTCGCTTGATTTTGCATAATTTGCTGGTATTGTAAAGATGGCATATTAGTTTAATAGAAGCTGTTCTATTACGAGTAACCCGTTGCTTACATACAAAAACAGAATGTTCCGTTGCGGATGCTAAATAAAACTTTAGTTGCTGCACGTATTATTTCCCTTTTTTTATTTATTGGAGCGAAATCCTATGACGGAAAACATTTTAATAACGATAAATTTAGTAACAATTAATAAACAATCATTGTTATCTAATGCCAAAAATCGACCAGTTAATACCTACAATCAATTCAGACTGTTGACCAAGAAATTAGCTATTTATTAATTTCACCATTTTAAATAACATTTTACTAATTTGATAAATTAAAATATCGTTATAGTGAACACCAAACTGACACTACAAAATGTTTTTATTTCTTTTATGGCATTAGAACAGACCATGCTTTGTTAAAAACATTGCGTGAACAAAATTTTATATTGTCGCGTCCAATTTTTAAACTTGACCTACCTGGCTATTGATACGGGAGCAGATTCTTATAGATACCGAAAGTGAAACCCATTTGACGGTTTGTTTTTTGTTAAAAGTGAAAGCTAAATATTGCTCCGTACACTAGATGCAAACAAAGACCGAAGCTTCTGTTTTTTTTTTTAAAAGAGTTTCGTATTCCTCCTCCATCTCAATTTGAAAGTCTGTTGGGATTTCTCGAGCTCGGGAAGCTGTAACAAAACAAAGTACGTTCAGTGGTTAATTATTCTTTTTATATTTATGCAGAGTTAAAAAGCCAGATTCCCAAATAAAATCTTAAATCGACCAAAAAAAAATTTTCTCATGATGTAAGCACGTGTAATCTTCAAAAAAATTTCAGGTTTTTTTTTAATATTTGTGTTATATGTGTGTGTATGATCTTTTTAGGGTTCCGTACCTAAAAAAGGAAAAACGGAACCCTTACAGGATCACTTTGTTGTATGTCTGTTTGTCAAGACCTTTTTCTCGGGAACGCGTGAAGGTATCAAGTTGAAATTAACACCTGATACTTATGCCTGCGGCCCCTTGAAGCTGTAAAAAAATAAAACTTCTACATTTTACGCAATAAAAGAAACGGTCATTTGAGCCTTATTTTTCATACATTTCGAAATGGAATCAAAACCTATAGGGTACTTCCGTAGACCTAGAATTATAAAATTCAGCAAGAAGGAAGGTCTTGCAGCAAAAGTAAAGGAAAAAAAATCAAAAATCGCTAATTTGTTGCTCCGTCACATAATCAGTTTTTGAATTCAAACTTATTTTATTCGAATAATGGTTTATTTCGACACCCTACGCAGATCAAGGTGGGGTAGTGGTACACGTGTGGACTACGGTACACGAGGCCCCAAGTTCGAACGAATCCTAGAATAGTAATGTTTTTTATTATTTCGTTTACTTATTTTTCTTTTTCTTGTGTTAAATATTTTATATTTTAGAAGAAAACTACAATCGGATAAAATGGGAAAAATCCTTGAGACTCCATCAACGATCTATTTAAGTACATACACATTTGTACGGAACCTTCGGTTTAATTCTCCAACGGTCTAATATTCCGATGGGATCTAAGTAAAATCCTAAAATTTTAACGGCAGAGACAGGCATTTTTGCACGAGCGTAGGCATACAACGTAAACGAAGATCACAATATAATTTTTAGGAATCACTAAAGGAATTTAGTAAAATCTCGGAATTTCAAACTGACTGCCAAACGCTAGATTGAAAATTTGTTATAGTCTATAATTACCGGTCGCTACCGCTTGTCTAATAGTCTGTATGTAACGTATGAGAAACGAGTAAAGTTGTTAGTGCCCCTGCCCGGCATGTATCTACCGCAACAATTGCCTCTCTTTATACCGTAACTCAAGTTGCGCACTCCTTGCAGGTGATGCAAATACGTCAAATTCCAAGTTATTTAGATAAAACCTACCTTTGTTTTCTCTGCATCCCTTGGTAGTGGCAGTAAACTTGAAAGAGCAGAGATATAACTATAAAACAAACAGCTGGTATTTATTTCTTACTTCTAAATTCTGTGTCTACGTATTTAATAGTACCTACCTACCCATTTACGCTATAATTTGTATTTTCGAACGTAGTAAACTGGTACTTTACTGTTTGTAAGTAGGTACTTATGTTTAAATTTGTCTAGTCTCGGGGATAATCACAAATATCTTTTGTTTATTTGGACTGTATTGCTCACTTTGTTCTCTTTGAACTTACCTAAGGTTCTATTGACTATAACAAAGTATAATAATATATAGTCATATTCCTCCTGATTCCTATCGGCCTCATTTCCATAGTATCACTCACCAATTCAATCACACTTATTTCAATCCCACCAAAAGATTCTCAAGGCGAAAGAGAAGAAAGTTAAGTAGGGCGTCGCTCCGTCTGTGGCATTATGTAAATGTGTGTTTTAATCTACACAAAGACAATCCGACTCTGTGAAAGATATCTAATAGGCTCGACTCGATGCGAAGCACGGCTGAACTCGATATAGAAACGTAAATTCGAAAAACATGGTAAATAGTACATAATTGTGGGAGTACCGTTTGTATGTGTGTCACATCCGTGGGATGGGATTCGGGAATCGGGACGCCGGGACCAAAATGATTTCATTACTAGCAACGTGAAGGCAATAGGCGTGTCGAGTTGAAGACTGGTTGTGATCGAAACTGCAATTGTTCTACGGAACTAATCATAGTTTTATGTCACTTGAATCGATTTGCTACATGAAATTGCAAAGTATAAAATAACTAATCAGAAATATGAACGCGACAACATGAACACCTTTTTCACTGTCGATCTTTTCTCTGATTCAATTTACTCGATTTTAAATCTACAGTCAAAATTCAGTAACTCATTACATTACTAACTCGCTTATTAGGGTATTTGCGGCAATTACCGTTTCAAAGGGACGGTTCGAATCAACATGAGGTGTTTATTGCAAAACGGGCCATCCTTGATGTCACGCCAATTCCTATGCAAATTTTAACAACTCTTGCTCTTGTAATATTTTCGACTCAGAGAATTGGAGTGGAGGAATTGGAATAATCACTGGATTTTACCCCTCTTCAGTGCAAATGTAGCGAAAATGTTTTTTCAAGTTTTTTGCTTGCGCACTGTCTAAGGAAACTTTTACCTTATTAGGTACTTACTCGCTTGGAAGATTCTTTTATCGTGGTCACAGCCGAGTACTGAATTAAATAAGGTAACATTCAAATTGTACAAAAATATCTTACGTTTTTTTTAAATATTGTCTGTTTTAATAGAATTTTTCCCGATTTTTTTTTAGTAAATCCATTGTGTAATTTCCTTAGAACTACCTACTACCATATGATTGTAGCTATAATTTTCACAAACTGTCACAGAATTAAAAAATAGCCTTATTTAAATTTTCAATATACTGTTATCTATAGTCATACCATATAGGCAGCCTTTATTTCTACACTATAATGAATGAAAAACCTATACTTCAAATAAATAATACAGTAATATGAAATTTTCAAATTAAACGCGTAATTTGTTTCAAGAACCTACCTATCTTTATTTTGCTCAGTGAGTTTAAGGTAGAATTCTTAAAAAGGTGGGTACACATAGAGAAGAAGATTTCTATTTGGAATTGAAAAACACTAGGTAGGTGTGTTGTTTTAAGACAATGTAATGATTATAGTCACCAACACGTTTTCTATACCTACATACGTACCTAAGACCCGTACTAAATTTGTCGCTCCTTATCAGAATAATTATGTTAATTATGCAAACCCATATAAAACAAAATGTAAGTGTTAACGTAATGATTAAACGCAAGATATAATCGAAAATGTTTTTTTTGGACGTAAAGCAAGTTGAAATAAAATCATTATTTATTATTGACTCAATTGTAGCAATAATAACTATATAACAAGTTAGATGGATGAACGTCAAAAAAAATAGTTCGTAAAAACAAAGTTAAAATACTTAAAGATATTAAGCTAAATGAATATTTCAATTGCCTCTCTCCTGAAAATATTATGGTGTTACCGTACAGAACTATTCCAAATAATTGCGTGTTTTTGAAAGCCAATACAGAATTGAATACTTATATACTTATAGGTAGAGTCATTCACGATGACGCGTGCCGTGGTTCTTATTGCAATGTCATTAACGTCTAATTTTGACAAAATCACGCGTCTTCGTGGATGGCACTAGGTATAACGGCACAAAATCCCATCCATATACAAAACCCACTCTACATACAAAATTACCTAATTACTGCATACATTTGAGGGCCAGATTTTTGCCGCTCAGTATATTATTTTGATATCGTTTGTGTATGCCATCCTTTAAGGCGAAACCTAACGCAAAATTAGAAGGGAAAATAGGACGAGATAATTGTACCTCTCCCTCCCCTCCGTTGCTCGTTACCCACTTTAATCTGTTTAAACTTTTATTTACTTGAGCTAAATTGGTACGATTAGCAGAAGGCCTCTTAACAGAAATGCTTTTGTTTAACTTTGTTTGTAATAGGTTCACATTAATGTTGTAAGTTTTTTGCATTTATTTTGATGTAAAGCCGTTAAATATAAGATAACTTGAAAGATACAAAAACACTAACCGGTTGACTACTTGCATTTCCTCGACTGGCTGAAGCCAACATCCTGTCAATTAACATTGAGACGAAGTACCTAAGTAAAAATTTAATTTAACGCCTTACTACATCCTCACAATATTTATTTATTTATTTTAGGAAATCAAACAGCTTGAAATAATACAAAGTATAAAACACATAAAAATATTACAGTAGCTACAACAGTTTCCACTATTAACAAGAAACATAACATGCTGCTCAGGCAAGACAAAAAAAAAACTAAATTTACATTTTTTTTTAATATTACTGCGCGATGTTTTTTTTTTAATTATAATGCCCAATAAATTCACAATAATATAAGTAATCAAGGAGCCATTTGAATATTAATTTTCAATCAAGTCAATTTGTTGGTGGGTCATATATTAACATGATTAATTTTTTTATGTAAAATTTGCATAACTACCGACATGACCTTAAATTGTTATTATCTACAATAATGTATGTGATATATTGTTGCCATATCGCAAATGTCATAAGTAGGTAGCATTCTCATTATGGTTATACCTACTTTAAATTAAATAATTTAGAAATTAATTTTTACATGACCTATAAATTGAAACAGAAACTAAGCAAAAATTTTTATGGCTGGTGATTAATTAACTTTCTTATGACAAAATATTTTTAAGTTTAAAAAATAACATGAATATGAACACAGCATTCGTATTTTATTTAACGCCTTCTAATTATTTTGTAACAGTTAAAAATACTTCAGTGTAACAGTATACCAATTAAATTCAAATTCGGTAAATTAAAATAACGAGCAAAATACTTAAAACTGTACAAAACGCTCATTAATTCAAAAAGATACCATCCAACAAACGAAATAACTATCCCGAAACTGCACCGTTTCTTTAATGCAGGCAGTTGCAATATCCGCCATGTTCCCAAATCGACTTAAAAAGACGGCTCAAATACAAATACGCCTTTCTCTTTCATATACCTGAATAGCTGCATCTTATTTTCTCTTACTGGCAGACTGAATTAGGCCAGTATACGCATGCGTGCCGTGTCAATGTCAAATCAATTCTTGTAGGCTGATGCAACGCTCACAATATTGGTTGAACTATTTGTCTGATTATGATTAATGTTCTTAATGATGTTTTTGTTTCAGGATTACCTTTGGAAGGATGATGACCGGGAACGAGACAACGGTATGTTAATTTCATTGATTAAGAGACACATGGAGTTGATAGGGTAGGTAAGAAAATGGTAAATTGGTAGGCAGAGATACATTAGCAATAAAAAACAACGGTCGCTTTACTGTGAAGTTCTCCATCAAGTACCACAATATGAAGTGAGAAAAACTGTCCAAAAGCATGTCGTACCATTATTCTCAATGTAGAGTTCTTTAGCCATTATTATTTTAATAACATGTATTTAATTTCATACATAATTATGCATTAAAATTTAAGCACGTTATATTTTACTATTACTTAAACCACATACCAACTATAGCCTCAAAATTTTAAAATACCTACGATGATAAAAAGAGCATCGGCAAATGAACTTATCTTCTTATCACTATGGAAATATTTACTAGACACCTAGATATTATACTACACATTTCAACAATATTGGTACATTTTTTTTAGTATTTAAATGTCTGTGATTATTGATGGGTCGAGAGAATATTCTCAGGGAGAACAGACTCCTATTGGGAATTCTGAAATGTTCTGCTCGATACGAGAATATTCTCGGATGACGAAGAATACGGAGAAAGGAAAGAATTAAAATTGACACAAATTAAATATTAAGGTCCGAATTCAGCTAATTTATATGTGCATTGATTAAAGGCCGTCCAAAATATTTTGTGGAAAAAAGGAAACCTAATTTCTCTTAATTTTTTTTTTCTAGCCAACCGATTTTAGCGTGCATCACATATATATTGTACAACATTTACTAAAGATGTTTATATGACATAAATAGCATTTTCATTAAGTTATAGAAAAAAAAATCTGACGAAACTGTTCAGCTTTTTTTTTAATTTAATCCTACGTTAGATATCCAACGCATTAATTAAATTAACATTTATTTCATACAAACTTATTTAATGAATGAGAATTTACCGAAAATATACCCGTGAACATTCTCGAGAATGTTCTCGCTCGGGAGAATTTACTATTTAAGTTCATGAGCAGGTAATAGCTGCTGTAATCTGCATAAAACATATAAGTGTACCTAAATCTATTAGCTGTACACCACAATGGAATATAATAACCGCTCGTTTCTTAAATTCTCATAAAGAATGTTCTTGAGAAGTTAACAGCAACATTCTCGATGCGAGAATATTCTCGAGAATTTACTATCACTATCTGTGATACAGGGATGGATGGACGGACATGACGCATTACGAGAATAAAGATTCTGTTTTCGTCATTTTGGCTATGGAACTTTTACTATTTTATAGGTATAAAATATAATTGAATAAAATGGTGTGAACTGTAGCACAAATAAATATTATGATCTTGTGGCACAGGATAATTTGCACAATCAAAGTAAAAAACTCGTTCAGGATCTATGAAAATATAACTACGATAAGTACATAAAACCCTATTTGAGTGTTGCCTGCTAAGTAGCAAAAGTATCAGAGTAGGTACTCTGATAGCCATAAAATGTTACCTCACATTTGACTATAATATACTCTTTATTATTAGAGAAAGTTGTAACAGGTATCCAAAACACATTTCTTAATTTACTTAGCGTCTCTTTCTCCAATAATTTACTTAACTTTATAATTGGTATTGACCTCCTCTATTAAGTTAGAGATATAGACCGGGAGCCTGGCAGCCATATTTTTACGAGTAGCAAGATGCTCATTACTATGTTATTACGTTCCCGTGTCGGGCCGCGAGGAGCCGAACACATCCAATTTCCCAACTTCCCATTTATTGATATTGACTCGGTGAGGACGCCTCATGCAAGCTCCTGTGCTAACATATGGACTACAACTAGAAGCGACATGTTGATATTAAATACACCAACCTATGAACAGGTTGTTTAAAAAAAATGTTCTCAATCGAAAAAAGGCTCTTTTTAGTGGTGTCTATCTGCCAAAGGCAACGGGATTAAATTTATGTAAAAGTAAGAGGCCTTTACTACTGATTTTTTTTTATATATTTAATTTATTTTATATCAGTACCTAGGTACACTCAAACCAACTGAATCGTGACCCAGTGCGGAACCTTTTCATAGAAAAAGTCATAGTGATATATCGCATTGCCTGACAAAGTAATTTATTATGACACTTTTACTGGAAGAAAGATAATCCGTTAAAATCAATGCCAATGATGTAATAAGAAATCTCTGTAGAATATTAATTGCAAAATAAAAGCAGGAATTAAAACGAAGTTTTTGCCTCATATAAAAAGCAAAATTCAACGCTTAATGCAGTCGTATCCAGCACGCGTGTCCATGTGTGATGTTTCGCGGTATCGCTTATTATCATCAAACCTAACGCCAGATAAGCTGGCGCAGAGACGTGACTTGCGAAAAATAGTCGTTGCGCCCTCGGCATTTGGAAACGTAGTACTCAATACGAAAGGACGGGTATATTATGTAGCTAGTTCACGTATCACCTAAACGTAGACACGCCGAAAAAATACATTTTACCTCCTTTGCACCTCGCATTCGTAACATGCAAATGGTCTAGAAATATTCAGCTCTATTACTAGCTGGAGCTACATCTACACGTACATGAACGAATCTATTGTCTCGTCTCTGGATTTCACGAAGAAGTAGGTCGTGCCAAGAGCGCGGTATCTCTGTTACCCAAGTACTTTAGAAGTTTGTCGTGCTCCGTATCGTTGAATCCGTTAATCAAGTTGAAACAAACGGGAAAACAGAGTCAGCGACGAAAACCACTTCCACCTTAATCTAAGAGCTTATAGCAAAGACTAATCTTCCATACTAATTTAACGAAACATTTAATTGAAAACAAGTGAACGTTTTGGAATGGAATTCGAACCAATTGCACACTAATTTACATAATAACATGCACGAGTCGATTCAGTTTGGAAGTGGAACCTGTCTGTCAAAATGGAATAAACGAAGCCAATCAGAGATAAATAACCGTTGGCGCGGTCTGCGAGCGGGCCCCGTTCCACTTGCTCATTTGCATGTCAATGAGCTGCGGGGGAAGGGGGTAACAATGGCGGCTCACCTGACAACTGACGTCATACGCGATTATCTGGGAATTAAAAAGTTACGTATGCCAATATGGGTGGGTATTTTCTACTGGATTAGCCAAATTAGATTCTAGGACTTTGCATAAGTATTCGTCTGTTACAAATCGTGCCAATTTACGTATACGAAAATTATTTCCTGCCACTAATTAGGGTTTAATTTTTTGATATCAAAACAAGCTCCCACATTTTAAATTTTCGCTAGCATTAAATTGTGGTTTTTTTCTCAATGAACATCTTTTCTTACCATTACCAGGAAGTGTAAATAATAACGTGTACAAGCTTTAATTGGAAGCAACCGAAATTAGCAGGTACAGAGAAACAATCTTAGTATCCATTGTGTTCTAAGCGGGATAATAAAATGGCGTCATAGCTCTGATGTAACACCGCTGCGTGAGACAAAGATAGAGATACTAATAAGAGGAAGGTTGGCAGGTTTTTAGATTCATACAATACTATTATGACATAGACTAGGCAAGATAATAAATGAAAAATAGTTATATTATACGCATGAATTTGAGGTTTTTAGTATCTGTATAAAAGTATAACTGAAAAAGTTTGCCATACTTGTCTACACTTCGCTATCAGGCCGGTCTCAATTAGAAGATTGGGGCAACAAATTGATGATAGGGTTCGTTTGCCTCTCTATCTGCAATTGTCAATTGAAACGGCATAAGTACATAGTTAGCCTACTTACCGAAACTCATTAGACCTGATTTAATTTCGATCTATTTTTATTAAGTAGGTACCTAGGTACAAATATCTCAGAAAGTAGCCTAAATAAGAAAAGGGAAACTGCATTTCTTTTTGTTTTATTTATTTTACTGTACTTAATACTTCGTGACTTCCGTATTAAAAGTTCTAAAACAGCAAGACTTCGCACGCGGCACTTTTACAATTCTACACATTTCAAAAAAACATTTTCTAATCGTATGTACACCTACAATTAGCTTTATAAAAAGCACGTAAAAGGGCACCTTAAAACGCATCTAGCCTTAGTTTATTCAAAGGTCGGCAGCTTATCAAAAGCAACGAGTGGATAGTTCGTATAATATTCCGATCGCCTGACGTCCGCTAGTGGACGTGCTCGGCGCTCGCGCAAAGAATATATCCATTGTTTAGATTGCTTGTTAGAACTTAACGAGATACCTTGGGTTTGTATCGATAGTTGAGTTATCCAGAAAATATTCAGAGATTGACTATACCTTCCGCCGCCTAACTTTGCCTAAAAGTTCATTGCCATGACTAGTACCACAAAAACTATAAAGGTATAATACCAATAATTCAATAGGCACTATACCGTTAAGCGATTCGAACACAATCCGGGAGTAACGTAAAGACGTCGCATAAAAAATGTATCTCAAAAATGCGTCAAAACTGAGTATTAAGTAATGAACTTTTAGGCAGATTTATATGGCGCGTGGTATAGCCAAAGTCAAAATGAAACATCTAAAAAATCACCAAAATTTGGAAACAAATAATTTTACACTTATTTACATTCATACTACTCGTATGTAGATGTAAAATCTAGTCCCAAAAATTATGTAATTTTCAGGGTATTTGAGCATAATAGTAGAAGGTAAGTCTGTATAGGTATGGTACTTTGCATCTCTTTCAACAATATCTACGAGTACCTAGCTAGGAAGTATAAAGTTCTTAGATAGGTAGCTAATAAAAATTGTATCGTATCTACCGACACCAAAAAAAAACTTTTCTTCCAACTATGCTTTAATTTCATCATAACCGCACTAAATACCTAGTACAAAGCGGGACTTTTCTGCTCTAGACTAGAAAAAATGTATAAAAATACTTTATTGCATTGTTTTAGATTTTTTTTAATTCCACCACCAAAAAGTTAACAAGTCTTTTTGTTATAAAATTAGCCTGCATAGTGTAAAAAAATCTAGTGTAAGGTTGCTCAACCTGACGGTCTTATGAAATTTGAATTTCTACCAATCCTACCAAAAACAGTAATTAGCCGTATACCTATTTTAAAAAAAACTGTGTGTTTGGTTGGCCAACCTGGTCCCATCCGAAATTCGACCGATCGCGGGTAAAAATATCTGCTACTGGCTACTAACTCTGCCAAAAAAAGTAAGAAATTAAAAAAATTGGAGGAACCTTGCGAATTTTCCGTGGACATTTTTTGATTCATTATAGTGACATTTCTTTCCTATAAATTGTTTAGCATGAGTTTTTTTTCGTCTACTATTCCTGTAATAGTTGAAAGAAAAGCAGATTATGCACCTCGCATTAGGTAATTTATATTGCCCTCGTGCTTTTTAAAAATCCAAATCGACACTCGGTGCAGTAATAAATAACTTTCTGCTTAGTGCAACAAATCTACTATTCTATTTAGTTATACATACGAGTACGTAGTAGGTAGTAATCCTGTTCATAGTGAAGCAACTATTGTTTTAAATGATCCCTGTTTTCTTTAGATAGGTACCGGTTCACACAACTCAATTAATCGGATGAGCATTCAATGTTAGATTGGTTTCCGAACGTGTGACGAATCGTTCAGCTGTGTGGTCGCTAGTAATGTCTTAACTCGATTGGTCAGTTTCTAAACATTCTAAACCCACCGTGTATAAAAATATGCGTCCTAGGATGAAAAAAGTTTTTTACTTATAACTTGAAAAACCAGTTGGACGTGTTCAAGGACTTTTTTAATTGGAAGCCGTCGTTTCGAAGTTACTACACTATTAATAACTATTTTTTTGGCACATTTTGTTTTAAGATTAACACCTTTAATGAACGATAAATCGAGCTGTAAGTTTGCTCACGTAGTTTTTTTGCAAGATATCTTTAATCATAGCCGGTTATTTCAGATTTATGTATCTACTAAGGAAACGAAATAAAAACAGATGTGAAATATTACATTGGGTATTATAATATAGGATTTTTTTACTTCTCGGGCTCTACTATATATCTAGTTGTTTTTAATTATGATGTACCTACTAAGAATTTATAATACGTATAATCTAGGTACTCATGACCACTAAACTAGACCTTTTTCAATAACACGAATGCGACCTGAGACCGTATTGCCTAACGCTCTGATGTTCGCGATCGCATTCACCATCTATTTCCATCCTTATCGTATGACGGAAAGAAGAGGTAAAGACAATTGTGAAATAATTCCAAGTAACAAGGCATCTGAACTGTAAAGTGATTATAACATGTTTTTTATGCAATTACCTCCCGTTTTAGCACAATCCTTACTATGAATACAAACTAAAGTTCAAGCGATGTGAGAGTTGTCTGCAGGCTCTGTTCACCTTTATTCTATGCCAGAGGTCGGTTATTCCAGTTAACGGAGAGTATCATTTCGGCTATAGAGTCCATTCCTCGGTTACGTGACCTTCGTTCTGTCGATTTCTACGTTACGAGCGTAGGTCCAGGGGTCAATCTTTTAGTTTTGTTAATCAATCTTTCGGTTTTTACAAACGAACAGCCATGTGGTATGAAAAAAAAATGTTTTAAACTTAACCCTTTTCTTGGAAATGGCTATCAAAAACTATTTTCTTATTAAATATACTTACCTAAGTATAATTTTGCTATAAAGGTAGATGCTGTTACGAGCCTGTACTATCGAGCTGAGTTTTTTTTACCATACCTATAATGTTAAAAGTTTTCACTACCTGCCTCATTTTTTTTTTGTAAAACAAAAACATTGCAAGGTATCTTTTCAGCTTACCTAACGTGAACGGGTGAGTACAGGGTAGATAGGGTGGATCTCGCAAATATAGGCGCGGGGCGCGATATGGGAGCATGTTTTATATTATTGAGGCCCCAACGGCCGCCGGTGGGTACGTTTACCTTGTTTACAGACATACGAGGGGGATATTGTCGTACAATGTCTATTTGCCAGGCTCCGTGTTGCGAATTTTTCTGAAATTTAAAGAAAATTTGCAAGCCTAAGTATTCGTAGGCATTATGAGGCAGGAGAGCTAATAGGGATGTGATGATAAAATTAGCTGTTTGAAAAATGTTTTGAATGTTGTAGACTTGAATCAATAAAGTTTTATTTTAAACAAAATAACTTAACCTGCCTATATTACTGATACATTTTATACAAAATGTAGGTACTTAAGTAAGTACTACTAAGTTGTTCCGTGAATTTATTATCTTCACCGGGTGAAGTATTCCTCTCGCTTGCAACAAAGCAAAGTTATAATTTTCCCTCGGGGAGCTGGACGCCGGCGGGCAAGCACACATATCTAGGTCGTTGTTTGTAACACTGCATACATAAATCACCCATACCCTACCCAATCCAATATGAAGTCAAACATTTGCGTTTCGTCAGGCGCTCGGTCCTCGATATCCTCCATAACGTAGGATAAAAACAAGAGAAATATTTGGACGTATCTCGCATCCCTGATTATATTTGAACAAAATATTCCTCTTTGGCATGTACACAGTGTTATACGTCTCTAGGGCCGACAAATGTTGCCGAAAGGAAAACCATCGCGTCTGTACGGTATTCTACGTTTTACGTGATCCGCGTGGTTATATGGAATGAAATGGACAAGGGAAAAATCTCTTGAGCTGTATTAAGGCGTAAAGGTGGGTACCGATTCCCAAATGGTTTGGTTATTTTCCCGTATTGCGTCAGGATATGTACTGCATTTGGGAAAATTGAATGTCGATGGCCGTTGGAAACATAAAAGGGGAGTGTGGCGAACAGAGAAAGGACTGGGAACATCCTTTACATATTTTTACTTTATTAAGCAGTATTGCACAACTTCCAATGAGTTCCTAAAACAACCGTCCGAACTAAGTAATGATTTCACACTGGATTCATGAGCTTTTTTTCGATGGGTAAAAAACAAAAAAACTTTACATACAAATAAAAAGAATGAATGTCAACTAACGTTTAATTAACCTGAACAGCATTAAGAACAAATTTGTTGAAAATAAATGTAAGACGAGCTCGAAAAAGAACCAAAAACAGGCTCTCATCCCAAAACCGCTTAGCACAGCGACGTTGCAGCAGTGCTCTTAGAAACTCGCTTGTTTTCCGAAAACGTATTCTATTTTAGGGTAACGTCGGTCCATTATCTTTTATTGAAGTATCAAGAGTTCCAGCCTTAGACTGAACTCGACTCTAATAGTAGTGAACAAAGAATGATTCTCTGTGAAAGCGGACTTTTTGTAAAACTGAGCGCGCAAACACTTGCCGCATTGAAGCCGCCGAAGACGTCAAATATTGCGCCCTTTATTTACATAGGTCCACTAGAAGTTTGAAATATATATCTACATATGACGTAAACAAAACACATACTACTCCTATCCACGAAGAAACAGATTGGTATGATGAAACGTTGAGCAGCTGCAATTGTTTGTTTATTTTTTTGTTTTTACAGTTTATTGTACAAAAAGGAAATACAAAAATGTTACACAAAAAATAAAGTGCTACGTACAAAGGCGGGCTTATCCCTGAAGAGATCTCTGCCAGTCAACCTTTGAGTGGTAGAGAAGAGCAATCAAAAAATAAGGATCAACATTAATAACTAGAGCAAAACATTTGAATAAATATGAATGCATATGTAAACCCTAAGTACCAAAATATATACATATAAATTAACATACCTGTAACTAAATATAAAAAATTAAATACGCATATCATATACAATACATAAATAGCACAAGGATAACTACTTACTAAATAATCAAGGAACATTGTGTGAGCAACATCTTCAAGGTCTCCCTGAATGAGTGTACGGAGGAAGATTGTCGGACAGCGGTCGGTAATCGATTCCACAGCCCAGCCCCATGCACAGAAAAGGAATTGTAGTATATCTTGGATGAGGTAGAAGAAGATGCTAGGAGAAGATTGGTGCTTGAACGCAAACATCATCATCATCATCATGTCATTTATGAACAAAAGTGATTGATAACAAAATAGAATGTTTTCATTTTACAACAAACAAATGACAACTACTTAGGTGTATCTTTCGTTTTTGCAAAAACGTTTAAACCGCACATAATATCCCGCAGTAGTTATGTTTTTATATGTCAGTCCTTACGGGTAGGTACAGTAATTTGTAGTAACATTAACCTTGTCTTATCATAATAGCAAACTGTTTACACACACCTACTCTAATGCTTAGTAAGCTAGTTCATGTTAGTTAAACATATATTGTTTATAAATCGCCTGTTTGTCACTCACTTTGACAAAACCTTATTTCGAGGTTCCGTAGCTTGAATAAATAGGGAGGTAGATAATCATAATCAATTATTTCAGCGCTTCGTCGAATAGACACAAAGCATCTTCATATTTTAATTTCATTTTATACCTTCAAACTTTTCGATTACATGACCAATCTCAAAAATAGAAAAAAAATAAGGCACCCCTTTTTGCAGTAGGTAACTATGTATTATTTACCAAGCTTCACCTTCACCTTCTTTGGTTGTACTTAGGACGTACGAGTATCTATGGTTATGTTTGCGTCGATGTTAAAGGCAATCGTGTGAAAATGGAGCTTAAAGGCTTTTTACCTTAGCCCTAGTCGGGACTCGGGAATACTCGGGATTGAGCCGAATCCCAACTCCGTTCATTACCAGCCACCCCTTTAAAAGCCTGCATTTCGCTCACACCGAGCTACGAAAATATGTAAACAAACAAAATTGTAATACAGAGAGAAGAGTAGAGGAGGAAGAAGGAGTGTGAGGTTTTTAAAGTTTGTTGGTGTACAAAGACACAAGTTTTTTTGACACGTTTTGACAAGTATCGAAATCATTTTTCTCAAACACGACATGAAATATTGACGTTGTGTTACAAATAATAGGCTGAGAAGTATCGCGCTGCAGGCGCTGTGACTCGCCTGCCTGCGCGCGGTCACTCTAGCGGCCTGCAAAGACATTTCATACAACCTTGCAGGCCGCTGGCCGGCAATGCGACCGTCTTTTGACCACCGCCCGCAGCCGCCCGCCGCCCGCCACCCGCCAGCAGCCACACAACAGGGCGACCAGACTAGCGTCCCACCAGCTTAATGACTTGTTTTTTTTATTTTATTTCATGTAATATTTGAGAAAAGCACTATACAAGCCTCGGCCGGCAACCCCCGACTTTCCGGCCTCTACAGTAATGTACTATTATCATTATCATATCCATCTAAAAAACTAACCCAAAGAGCTGGCAGCTTCCTCGGACAAAAAATCAACTCAGCAATTGAAAGAGGGAATGCTGCCAGTATCTTTGAAACCTTGCCTTAGGGGTCTGTCTGGTTTAAAGTTTTTTTTTTGTTTCATATAGGTAGGTATTTTAAAATTTTGGCTAGTTTATTTTAATTTAATTGTTATTTGCTAACATATCGCCTTATCCAGAATACGTCTTGCATCGGGGTTACCCGAAATACCTACTTGTACGTATTCCAAATGTGTCGGATTAAAACGTGTAAGCTAACCCGCGTGTCACAGGGCGCTTTGCAACTTTCTTAATACACTTCGAAACCAACTACTTCTTGTTAACACCCTGTTAATCTCGACTCCCTTAAATTTTTAATTAATACGTATTAAGAGGTTTTGAAATTTAATGTGGGGGCCAATATTTTAGTTGATTTGTTGCAGGATTAATAACAGAATGCCTGACAATCTCTGAAAAGACCAGCAACGCACCCGTGATACCCCTCGTGTTGCTGGTGTCTATGGGCGGTGGTAATTTCTTCCTATCAGGTGACCCGCATATGCGTTTTCCCCTATTACATATAAAAAGTTTAAATTAAAATTTTTACTGTCGACTCATGCTTAATTTGGAAGAAGTTAAATATTTTGCAGTAGGCAAGCATATTTGCGTGAGATTTTAAAGTCTTTAAACCATAAACGAAGTATAAAAATGACAAAACTTTAATTTTTAAACTCAATTTTACTATACCTAGGTATAGTTTACATCCAACCCACAAACGGTAACACCGTCACCTTTCAAGTATTTACTCCTCAGAATTTATATCCGAAAACACTCCCAAGTCTTATATTACGATATGACAGATATCTAGGTGAAGCTATGTCCAGTAGTTGAGTGCATTTGGTCATCTGAACATCTTGAGTGATAAATATACAGTGAGCGCACCTTAAGCGCGCCGTTCACTTGTTTGCAGCGTACGCTATTAAGCGGGGTTTTCACTCAGCGAACATTTCGGGGAAATATTGAAAAATACTAGAGCTGCTGTGTTCTAGCGCAAAAAGTATGATAGTTGGTGAAGTTACTGGCACATGTGCATTTTTTCTTTGTTGTTTAGGCTGGCAAGGCTGCAATCTATTAGTGTTGAGTATGTGTGTGTAAAATTAGTAATGGTGTTCACTATCAGGTGATTCACTTGCCTTAACTCGTCTACAATCTTAATTTAAAAAAAAATACGCGTAGCAAGGGATAACCACCTAAACTGGTGGAGATTTAAGAAATTGAAAAAACGACCAAATACGTTTACTAAGATATTTAATAAGACGTTCACTAAGATGCGGCAAATATTTAATATTACAACTCTTTATCGGCTAGTTACTCGTTAACTTAAAAAGTCAACGAAACCACACTACGTGATTAATATCACGATTTCTTTTTCTTTCAGATTCGTTACTTTTTTCATATTTTAGTTTAGCTTGTAGAGGGGTAGGGGGACGATGGCACTTAACTCTAACTAAAATTTGCTCAAATTATTCTTGTAGTTGTGGAGGTTGAGGAGCTGTATAACGCTTGAATAATATTTGTTGCATAGACGTACGAGTAGCTATCGTGTGGTCACGTGTAAGCAAAGCAGTTGTTTCATAGTTCATTAAATATATAGGTAAGTTTCAAGACCCTACCTTTTTAACCCTTAATAAGGTAGAGGCGATTAAGCTACCACAATGCATATTCATTGTAATTATTGAAAATACGACTAGCTGTAAAAATATCCTCTGCCAGGTACGTAATCAATAACTGCTTTTGATTCTGTGGTAGTATGCTCCCAAAAATGGGGCCTTATTAAAGGGTTAAAAAAATATGAGTGGGAGTTAATCGACCAAGCGGGTCATCTAATGGGGAATGATCACCACCGCCCATGAATATATCAACTACTCAAAGAGAGTCAGAAGAGAGGGGAGAGAGAGAGAGAGAGAGAGAGAGAGAGAGAGAGAAAAATAAGGTGACTTTAATTATTTTCTAACTTTCCATCCCATATATCAACCTATGTTACCTTGGAAGTTAATACGTTCAGAAAATGTATGCTCGCTCTAACAAAACTCGAGCTTAACCTTGTGGATAATATCATAAATTCTACACGGCTTTTAACGGTAAGATGAGTAGAATGCAGTGAGTGGTAGAATGGCGTCATGACCCATAACACATGATTTATTATAATAATTGAAAGTTATTAACAATCAACTTTAATTAAATTTCTTGACTCCAACGACTTGATTTCGACCAGTTTGTATAAATTATTAATGAAGAGATTTTACAGTTTAATACAAGGTATAGTATACTATACTACAACGTGCCTCTAATCTCTGAACAGTGATCGAAATCCGGAGTAGACTTTCTTCTCCGGAATGTTCTAATACCTATTCTAGACATTCAAAATTAAATTAATGTATGTTCCGACGTATTATATCGTAAAATAGTAATTTCTTTGTCAATACTGTCTAGTACTATACTGTACTTTATCTAATAGGTATAAATCTTTCATTTCAAAACTAATTAAATTTAACAACTAGTTTCACCATCTTTAGTCACTTTCTAGCCGATAATAAAAAATAATGGCCCTACTTTTATTACCTTCTATAATATTTATGCGATTTCATTGGTAATCTAAAGCGCGTATTACCTAGTTGTTGCCCGCAACTTTGTTTGCATCCCGCGGGAGTTTAGTACTGTCTCGGGATAAAAGTGCCTAAATAAATAATAAATAAATATCATGGGACAGTTGACACATCCAAAACCCGAGAACAAACATTCGTATTATCCATACAAATATCTGCCCCGGACGGGATTCGAACCCGGGACCTCAAACTTCGTAGTCAGGTTCTCTAACCACTTGGGCATCCGGTTGTTCATCTGGTCGTCATAACTTTGTTAATTTGGTTTAGTTCAGGCTATAGTTTTCTTTTAGTATAATAAAAATAGTAGTATTATTAGAAACAGTTGAGAAGTTTTTGAGATTACTTCCTTACATACAAACAAAAACATGCATATAGTTTACAGTCAAGTTTACCATTTTATTCTATTAACATAGATTATATACATATAATAGGTAAACATTCATATTCAGGTCTGTCTGTACAGTGATTGGTAGGTATAACAACTATAAAAGTAAACTTGAAAAAATGTGCCCGCTTACGTCGATTTTTAGATCTACAAGGAACTTTTATAGTTTCGCCATGCCCGTCTGTCCGTCTGCGGCTCAGCCCCTTCGGCGACTTTGGAAACCAAAGGTTCGAAACCAGTTTAGAAAACATAATTATTTTTCTTTTTCGGAAACCTGGTTTCGAAAGAAAACTATTTTGTTCTTATACGAAACCAGTTACGAACGAACACTTTTTGTTGTTGCACGAAACTAGGATCAGGAATCGACTTCTGGTTTTATACTGAAGCTTATTTAAACGGTAGTGTTTTTTTTTTCAATCAGAATCAACACAGACACAGTGTTGACGGAGCTCCGTTCACCCGGAGCTCCTACTTTTGTGTAGTTTTGACCCTTCGGGCCGATGTAAACTTAACATAACCTAAACCTACCTATGTTTCTGTGTCGACTAAAATTGGGAAATTGAAATTTGTGAATGAGTTTCAAAAGAACCAGTTTAGAAAACAGAATTAGTTTTCTTTTTTCGAAACCAGGTGGCCAGGTTTCTAAAGTGGCCGAAGGGGCTCAGCTTATTAGGTACTAACCTCTCTTGGCTGTTTTTTAAATAGGGCTAATCTAATACGACCTGATGTTGAAAACTACCTGCAGGGGACAAATTACCACAAACGGGACTTATCACTCTCTATTTACCTCGAAGTTTCGTTTGAATATTACTCGTGTGTTTTAGCGACATAAGTCCCGTTTGTGGTATTTTGACTATGAGAAAAAAACACGACAGTTTAA
This sequence comes from Choristoneura fumiferana, assembly GCF_025370935.1. Lineage (NCBI taxonomy): Eukaryota > Metazoa > Arthropoda > Insecta > Lepidoptera > Tortricidae > Choristoneura > Choristoneura fumiferana. The sequence goes on from NC_133484.1 coordinate 12,429,002, forward strand.
AACGTTATACCTACTGAGGTGTCTAAAAAAAGTAAATTATCTAGCTTTGTTGTAGACACCCCGTACCTAGGTGTATGTATGTTTGGAGCATTTCAATTAACAAGCCATCTGGAAACCATTAGGAAGGGGAACCGAGACCTTGGGCCTGTATTTGACAACTTTCACGTGATGTCACCGGGGTCAAAGTTAAGTTTGTATCTCGTTCACCCGCATTATATACATTATGTGTGAGAGCGAGATGCAGTCTCGCTTCCATGCGGTAGTCATATCACTTGGGATGAACTGAATGAAGACTGGTAGAGTGTTTTAGCAAAGGTATTGACACAGAGTTAATTAGAGGAATTGACGCGAACCTATTTATATTTTAATCAGGCCTTGGTTGAATAGTTCAGATACTTATGTCAAAATGTAACACCTACTACGTGAAAATGTAAGGCCAACATCAGTCAACACGTTGAGTTGTGTTAATAAGAGTTTCCTACTTCGAAAGGAAAAACAAAACACATATAGGATCATTTCCTTATCCGCCTGTTTACTTGTCTATTGACCCTTACGAAGATCCTTTGTCTCAAAAGATTTGTTCCCGATTCTTCATATTCCTAATTGGTCATATTCCTAATTCGACACTTTCCGAACTGGTCATATTCCTAACTCGTCATATTCCTGATTCGTCATATTTTTATTCTGTAATATATTGTCTAATAAATAACGAATCAGTTGACACCTTATTTATTAAAGTCGACTGAGTAGTTTAGATGCTACGGTGGAACACACGTAAATACAAACATACATAGACTGCTAAAATAATTACTCTTCCTTTGGCTTTGCCGTAGTCGAGTAAATAACCGTAAATAGTAGGTACAAAGTATAACTGCTTAAATAGTACAACCTATCCTAATACGCGTTAATCCTGTAAACACATGTTCGTGGTTTCATTTCATTCGACTTTATTTCATGAGCCACCATGGAACCATTTCACAGTAAACTTCTAATAAATAAGGAAAATCGTAATAGCTTTTCCTTTGAAAAAGTTCCATGGTGGATCATGAATTAAAGTCTTTAACCGTTACAAGACGAATCAGGAATATGACCAGTTAGGAAAGTGGCGAATTAGGAGATATAACATTTTGAATATGTTTGACAAAGAGGCGTAGGTATCAAATAAAACATGTACTTAATTAGGAAATTTTCCGTTGATTATGCAGTTTGGATTTTTTTATTTTTATTGAAATACTATAAAGTGCAAAGTTTTTTTCTGGTTTTTTAAATTATTAGGAACTCTACTTGAGATTTTTTTTAATAATTCTAACCTATATTCATAAATATGATATAAACATTCGTATACCATTAGTTAAAAACAATTATTTTGATATTACAAACAGACATAAATTTAAATTTTATTTATTTTTAGGTACCAAAGATCTCCACTTGTTCTTCTTTACAATTCTAGAGCGCAAATGGTACTATAATGCTACGTAGTTAACTAGTAATCGAATGCTAATACCTAATTGAATCAGAAGTCGCAATTGTAGGTATTAATTTTTAAGCTTTTCCATTCCATTCTAACTTATTCCAGTATCAATTGGTAGCAAGTTTCATACAAAACAGAGATAAAGTGATGAAATAACATAGCAAATTTATCCTACGACTGCAAAGTTTGCATAGATAATATCGTAAGCATAAGCAGAAACAACATTTTACTATGAATAGGTATAGAACCTATATTGTTAGCTTATTTAATGTTTATCTGCATATTATACACCTGTGCCTAACCTTCTTATTTTTGTTATGTTTGAGAAATTATTAACTTGATAGGTACACTCATATTTATTTAATTAGTACCAATGTAACAAGTATGAGTGTTCGTACGTGTTTTTTTTGTGGTTTAGTTAAATGTATGTTTCTGCACAATTTTTGAAAAAGCAACTACAACACATTTTAAATAATATGGCTACACACACGGCTAACCAAAAGGATCTTTCCGAACCTCAACATTGGCAAAATAATTGATACATCGATGAAGCCATATTTACAAGAATTTAATCGAATATGGCTACATTATCTTATTAAACTTCTACAAAACGAAACGTGAACTACTTAGTCTAAAAACAATGATGTAAATTCATACCTGAACCACAAACTTGTCCATCCACCTTCAATTAAATCTTGACGGCAAAAAAAAACTCCTCAACAAAACCCACGGTGGCCATGCGATGTGAAACTCTGGCCGATTTAACGCAGCATTTCAACTTAAAAAGGTCGTCAGCAAAAATTGGGGAAAGCGGATCCCCATTGTGTAACCCTCATGCAAAAACTGGGCCAATGGGGAACGGTTATCCTTAACAATGGGTTCATTCCTCCAATCGATATAGTGTCACAAAATGGCTGCGTTTTGGGGTCTATTATTTTTTATTGACACCATGCTACACTGCTACACGGAAGCAACGGTTTTTGATTGAAGATTTATAATTAAAGATTCTTCTTTTTTAACGGATAAAAACATACTTACCTATGTAGCAAGTTGATAATGTATCCATTAAATTGATAAATTTATAATATAAATAAAAAACATTTCGGAATGAGACGGCTAAAGGTTCGATAATAAAAATCACCACTAAATTCAATTTTATCAACATTTCATATTTTATAATCGTTAGTTTTGACATAATTATTCTTAAATGTTTTAGCACCATCGCAACAAACATCAAGACAAATACCCAGTACCTACCTAACAGTAAACTTCTTAGAGATTTCTTCTTAACGTAAGATGGATTGGTACATGGTTCTAATTTGGCAAGCCTTTGCCAAGCAGGGCTCTTGCCAAAAGTGAGAAGCCGATTTTGTCCAACCAAGGCTTTATGTAGCATGACAATGATAGTTATGCTATACACAAAACTGGTTGGGTAGGTAGGCGTAAATTTTTATTTCAGCGTATGTCAGTGGCATCAAGTGATTTTATTGTTCTAGGTAACCCGTGAGTGAACGAAACGTGAGGCATGTCTTTGAATACAACATAATAATATTACCCTAACTGCACACAATCTTTGTTGTACTTCTCATCACTGAAGTCACGTAAAAAATCTAAGCCATGTAGGTGGGAATAGTGTTACAAAAACGCCACGCCACTGTTAATTATGGACCATATCTTTGGATGCTACATCTCACTGACGTCACTTTAAAAAAAATAGACAAGATAGTAGGCATAGAGTTGTCACAGTGCCCGCTCAATGAAAATTGTAAAGTTCATAAATTGACCTGTACCTACGTTAGATAACGTCTATTTTATTTTTATTTTAGACAAGTTTAATGCTCGGTTATTTTCCGATCAACCATACATTTCTAATAAATAGGTAAATTTATTTCTACATTGAAATATAACTAGTATGGTATATATGTTGCTTATATTATGATGCAACATAAGTATCATATTCACCCTCCATGTTTGACTCACTTGTATTTTCTAAATTGATTCGACCTCTGGAGTCCTAAATTGATAATAGATACCAGAAATGGGTCGCAAATGACGGTATGTCCATAAGGGACGCAACAACTTCCTTGTCTAGGCCTACCTACCTAAGATATATCTTTACACCCTCAGTGTTATCTTAAAGCTGTTGAAAAGAAAGGGATTTTCGTGGGAGACATTTTAAAGAAATATTTAAAGGTAGTGAACATTCCAGGTATAGACATATATTAATACCTAGTATACATAATATAGTTGTATTGTTATTTTTACTGCTCCGTACCTATTTTTCTATTTTCATTATGTAGATAGGTATTACATACAATATAAAAAAAATAACACAACAGATGCCTGCATATCACTTGCTTTGAAATAACATGCAATGGCCGTAACATTATTAAATCACTTATAATAAGTCCCTTTTAATGTTATTAAAATACCTTTCCGCAATCTGCAATACTATAGAGGTACATATATCATAAAAAATAAATCTGAACTATTTCCAAAACAAAACCTAAAACAGCTACTTAGCAACCAATAAAGAATATTTTCCGTTTTCATAAATACCTACCTTCGCAAAGTGAGACTTTAATCAATACATTTTAATAAAGAATAGTACAAAAAAATAACATTATTATTTAACAAAGTTTCATTGCATCAATGCTACAATTGTATTCAGTAAGTGTTCATTAAATAAAAGTACTAGTGCTTTTGCCTTTTTACTAGCATTAAACAATTAACGTGGCAGTAGGTACTTCATTCGGATTATTAGAAATAAGAATCGTTCATTGAATACTATTAAAAGTAGTAATAAAGCTTCGTTAAATAAGTAATAAAATATTTACAACTGTTCAGCGCTAATATCTCACTAAAACTTGAAACTTATTAACTGTGAAATACCACCCAATAGAAATTTGAATTATGCATTCACTAGATAAAATACAGTTGCAGACATTAATTTTTGGCAAATATATTTGTGCGTAATTACGCAAGTTTAATTATAAAGCGTGCTAAGTGTCACTCAGTTTTGCTATCTCAAATCCCATGGAAGATAAGTATCTACCTCAATAAGAATATAGTCAATAAGAATGTATCAAAAGATTCAAAAGGTTATACCTTCAGAACTGCACGCAAACGCCATCTATCGCTTCGCTAAAACTTCTCACATTGCACGTCTGTGTTGACCAGTACACGTATTGTTTTGTATTACACAGTCCGTTGTCACTCACACCACAAGCCATGCCCTGTGATTGCTCCACTCAATAGTAGTACTGTTTAAATACGCGATGAGCTGTGTGTGTGCCTCGTATTACGTTGAATGGCTACGTCGGTATAGTCGCTGTGTGCGTAAGCGTGTTGTTGAGTAAAGATCACTCACACTTAGACAGGGAGTTTTCCCAACGAGACGATACCCGTAGCGCCATCTACAAAACTTGCTTGGAACTAATTTGAAACGCATGTGTTGCAGACGGCATGAAGTGGAAATTCTGATAAGATATTTTATAAGATTTTATTTAAGTCTTTTTAAAGTCTTTAATGAGCATGTACTTCAATTTTGAAATGTTTTGCATTTATTTGCATTTTAACACGCCGGCCAAGACAGATAACTACACTAAACTAAAAATCAAATAGTCATTTACTTATTTTAATGAAACCTCGCTCTATGCTTAAGTTAAAATATATATTTCAGTAGGGTAAACATTCCACTTAAATGCAACGTCAACAATGTTCACAACTCTGTAGTTTCTCGGTTTGAACGACATGGATGGATGACTGGTAGAGATCCATCAAACGGATAAGTTAGTCTTTGTAAATGTACCTGTACGTAGAATTTTGACACTTGATACGTCAACTTTTCTTTACTTATGCTTTGCGATCTTGGTTTTTATCAAAATTATTGATGAGGTTAAGAGTAAGTAAGTATCCTATTGTTACTATTAACTCGCACATATCAAATTGGTACATAAACAAGCAGATATACATAACAAAGTGACTCTTTAAATAAGGGTTTCGTATTCATTTTGAGGTACAGAACCATAAAAAACTCGGACATCTACATTCTATATTCTTATTCTTCGATTATTTTAAATACACTTTCTGGTAAGTTATAATGTGTGTAATATTAAATTTATAACATTTTAAGTCCTTTTTTTGACATAGACTAAACTAATAATTAATCATAATCATTAATAAGATTGTAGGCACTAGCTTTTAGATAATCACACGGTAGGGCACTAGAACAATTTCCATTTCTGAAATTGTTGTACAGCTTTCACATTTCTAGGTACATTGAGATATATTAATAATGGGTCTCACGCGACCTCAGTATTTATTTGGGAACATCCACTCTTAATTAGTCTCATTTCTCCCATAAAATCTTACACTTATCAACATCGGTATTCATACCTGTCCTTTCTAATAATGCGAAAGTAACTTTGTCTGTTTGTCTGTCTGTTGACGCTTAAGATTGAGATATTGAGATTTAAATGATGAAATTTGGTGTGAAGATAGTTGCGACCCAGGAAAGGACTTAGAGTAGTTTTATCATGGAAAATGCAATATTCCTAGATATCGATAAAGCAGCAGACTGAATAGCGTGCAACAGATAAATAAATAACAAAAATAAAGAAAATCGAAAAATAACTCAATTCTCACGTACCACCTTATCCATCTGAAGCGCAGCCAAAAATAGCCCCTTATCAAAGACTCAGTATGAGCGGTTCAACTCGTAGCCATAGCCATTGAATAACCTTAGTTTTGAATTCACACTCATTTGCATTTTCACATTTTTAACACTCCACAGATAATATAGGTGCGGAAGAGATTAAAAAAAAGTGTGAGTGGGTGCTAATGAAGAGTTTTTTTTTTACATTATTAGATAGTAGAATTTCGTTTGATTGAAACTTGTTTTTAAATTTGGTGAATTTAAATTTTAAAAAACCGTGGATCCAAGTGGTTTGCTTAAGCAAAGGATCGTGGGTTCAAAAAATCCGTATTTTTCAAATTCATGTGGGAAATTATTTACGTACGAAATTTAGTGGCATAAACCTATATTCAATGGTGTGTGTGATTCCCAATCCGCACTGGGTCCACGTGTGAACTATGGTCCAAGCCCCCTCAACTCTAAGCAGAGGCCTGTGCCCATCAGTGGAACGTATATATACTATATAATATAGGATAATAAAATTAAGTTAAGTAACTAAAAAAATGGATCACTAAAAAATCAAACCTTTTTTTGGTTGCACTCTACTTTGTGTTAGGTACGTTTTTCATTAGTCAATGTGAGTTTTATTTAATTAACTGTCTTCTTCCATATTTATTTCGAGGTCAACTGTTTTATTTTTAGATTCACTTTGAAACATCTATCTATACATATTATTTATCATCACCAGCTGACCAGATAGTCTAGTGGTTAGAGAACCTGACTACGAAACTTGAGGTCCCGGGTTCGATTCCCGCGTTGGGGCAGATATTTGTATGAAAAATACGAATGTTTGTTCTCGAGTCTTGGGTGTTTAATATGTATTTAAGTATGTACTCGTATCTATCTATATAATTATATTTATCCGTTGCTTAGTACCACATAACACAAGCTTTGCTAAGCTTACTTTGGGACTAGGTCAATTGGTGTGAAATTGTCCCGTGATATTTATTTATTTTATTTATTTATCAGCTGAAAACATCTATTATTAATGATAACGTCACAATGAACGGTAACTCGTCACTGCATCCATCGGTTGCCCACAAGTTTCGGCATGTAGTCAGTCCACCTAATGGGAGGCCTTTTTTTCATTCGTACATGTATTTTAAACCAATGTCAGGAAAAATGCACTTACAAAACATTTTACAGTTATAATTTTTAAAAAACATAGATTTAAAAATAGTAACGATATTTTTTATAATTGTATAAAATTTTTAATAAATCCTTAATGGTCTTCCCTCAACAAAAAACGATGCTCTTTTACTTCACTTATTATTTATATCTTTTTTTCAATGGCATCATATCGCTAACATTGATGCACTTGTACCAATATAAAATCGTAAAATTTTAAACGTGTATTCAAAATACAGAAATAAAATTTATAAAATCTCAATTGAAATATAAATAGTTTTATTAAAAAAAGTAATTGTATTACAGTGTTTAAATCAATAACACAGTAATTTATTTATTTGTTCAAATGTGTACTCGTAATTTATTGTCGAAAGGTTCCTCATGTGATACATTTATCGCATCGAACCATTTGTACCATTAATCGGTTTATTTTTGTGCCTCTTCAGGGTTATGTACCCAAAATAAACGAAACCACTTATGTACTACTTATTGTCGTCTCTGTCAAGGCTGTATTTCATGAACCATGTGCACAATGTTAAAATTTTCACAGATTATGTAAAACTGTGTGATTTAATATATATTTATACAAAAAAAATCAGAAGGGCGAGCCTATTTTGTACCCACGATATACAATGGCAGTTTTTTTACAGTTTTGTGCATTAAGGGCGTAAGAAGTTGTATAGAGGTAGGAACCCTTCCAGAGCGAGTCTTTTAGCACTTTGTAAACCCTGCTTTGACATGAAACATTGATGAAAGTCAAAATATTTTATTCAATTTAGATTGTAACAAACTTATCAAGTCAAAAACTAGCAGTTACGAAAAAAACTCTTTGAAAATTGGCATAAACTTGAGGTACTATTTTCAAACAGATTTACAATCATATTTTTATTGATTCTTACACCAAGTATTTGCACATGCTACATATTTAAAACATTTCATTCCTATTTTAAAATAGACTAAACAATAATTATCGAATTATTTCCAAATTTCCCTATATATATAATCATTAATTTAATAAACGTTATTATTAATGTCTTCTGAAATTGATTTAAATTTTTCATTTCTACTCTTGGGATTCTATAATTCATACGGTCTCACGCGACCTCAGTATATATTTGGGAACATCCACTCTTAATTAGTCTCATAAAAAAATCTGTATCAACATCGGTATTCATACCTGTCCTATCTAATAATGCAAATTAACTTTGTCTGTTTGTCTGTTGACAAGTAGAAAAATACTGAGATTTAAATGAAAATTTTGTGTGGAAGTTGCGACCCAGGAAGACTTTTATTTTATCATTCCCAATTATATCGTATTATAATCAGCAGACTGAATAGCGTAACAGTATAAATACAAAAATTAAAAAAATATAAAATATTGAAATTTACTGTTCTCACCTTAATCTGAAGCGCAGCAAAAATAGCCTTCAAAGACTCAGTATGAGCGGTTCAACTCGTAGCCATAGCCAGAATAACCTTAGTAATACACTCATTTGCATTTTCATTTTTAACACTCCACAGATAATATAGGTGCGGAAGACTTAAAAACGTGTGAGTGGTGCTAATGAAGAGTTTTTTTTTTACATTATTAGATAGTAGAATTTCGTTTGATTGAAACTTGTTTTTAAATTTGCCAAATTTAAATCATAAAAAATGGATCCAAGTGGTTTGCTTAAGCAAAGGATTTGGGTTCAAAAAATCCGTATTTTTCAAATTCGTGCTAAATTATTTACGTACGAAATTGTAGTGGCATAAACATGTTTTCAATGGTGTATGTATTCCCAAATTATGTGTTCGTGTGAACTACGGTCCAAGCCCCCTCAACTCTAGCAGAGGCTGTGCCCACAGTGAACGTAATACCAGTTATACTGGACTTCCCGTTAAGACTAATATCGGTGCCGCGTAAAAAAAACATTTCGGTTGCACTCTACTATGTGTTGTACGTTTAGCAAAACGGTGTTAGATCATTTATATTACGTCACTTTATTCCAAAACTAATAGGAATATCTGTGCAAATTTTTTGTGGTAGTAAATAAGGAAATATTAATCACAAATTGACAAAAAACTAAAAATCAGAAATTTGTCCCTTGTACCAGTATATTTGTATGAAAAATACGTTTGTTCTCGGGTCTTGGGTGTTTAATATGTATTTAAGTATGTACTCGTACCTATCTATATAATTATATTTATCCGTTGCTTAGTACCACATAACACAAGCTTTGCTAAGCTTACTTTGGGACTAGGTCAATTGGTGTGAAATTGTCCCGTGATATTTATTTATTTTATTTATTTATCAGCTGAAAACATCTATTATTAATGATAACGTCACAATGAACGGTAACTCGTCACTGCATCCATCGGTTGCCCACAAGTTTCGGCATGTAGTCAGTCCACCTAATGGGAGGCCTGCCAACGCTTTTTTTTTCCATTCGTACATGTATTTTAAAACCAATGTCAGGAAAAATGCACTTACAAAAACATTTTACAGTTTTATATTTCACAAAAAAAATATTTATCCCGCATTTAAAAAATAGTAGTATGTATAGTTAATTGATAGTAATAAAACAACGCTGTACTTAATCTCTCCTTAATGGTCTGTCCCTCGATAAGACCAACTTACGCCTCACTCAGAAATAACGTTAACTTATTATTTTCCTATCAGCTTTTTTTCCAATGGACTGAGTTTCGCTTGCATCAATTAATGGTCGTATCTGAGTGCAACAATGAATCCACATCATAAAATCGTAAAATTGTATTCACTTATACAGGGGAGGTTTAATAAAACATCAAACTAAAATTCTAAATTCCAAAGTGATCTTAATTAAAAAATAGGAACAATAAAGTATTCACAATACGTTACGCAACTGTTCAATAACACAGTATAGCTACAGTAGTGTATCTCAAAGGAATTATAGTAATTTATTTACGTCGCTCGATAAAGATACTCCGTGGTATGAATCTCAAGTCTACATTTTTGCTCGGCACGGTACGCTTACATTTGACACAGTGGAAAGATTTGAAACAGTTGTGTGAATAATAATCGAAGGTCAGATATATATATTTTTTTAATTTATATCCGGTTTATGTTCGACCCATTATTGGGTATAGGCTTCCACTCAAAATGAGAGGACGTGGACTGTATTTCTCATGTGGGCCTGTTTTTTTTGCAAACTTCACAAACACCGTGGATTTGCATTACAGCATGTGCACAATGCCTTAAGATTATTTTCACACATATTCCCATGGTAAAAATTGTGATTTCTTACATAAAATCCGAAAAACTCAGAAGGGCGAGCCTAGTTTTGTACCCACGATATACAATGGCAGTTACAATTACAGTAAATTGTGCATTAAGGGGCGTAAGAAGATGATTACTAACGAGAGTCTATTAGAAGCCCGACACCAGAGGCAGAGGGCTTTTAATGACCCGAGTTTGTAAACCCTTACGGCCCGTGATACACACAATGATTTTTAGCACATTGCGAGAAAAAAAAGATAAAAAAAATAATTATTTCAAGTCCAAACACTTCACAGATCGTGCCGACCCTCTCACTCTCGTATTAAATAATAATAGCGTAAGGAAAACGATATGAACTTCGATTTTCAAATTTCGCAGTAGCTCTCCTGATTGTCACTTTTTTCGAGTCGTCTACCATAGATAATACTAAGAACCGTGTTAAGTTTAGAACTCGAAAGGTCTTACGGCCAGTTTATTGCAACATGCTAAAAAATATTTACTAAAATTATTGCACAACAATTTGATATAAATTTAAAATATAAAAATAACGAAGTTTCATGAAGCGTGGCAAATTTTTATGGTGTAAAATTAGGTTATATCTAAGTTTTAAAGATGTTAATAAAACGTTGGCTGACTTCAAACCTCTTTAGTCTGAAATGACGTACCTACTAACTTTTTAAAACTAAAGTCATAACTCCCTTGGGGAAGAAAACTATACGTAAGTCCATAATTCCCGCGGGAACAATAGAGGCCATTGTCTTTTAGTATACAGGCATGGAATAACGTCATTGACGAGCAAGTGTGATGAACAAATAAATAAATTACAAGGATAATATAATAAATGTCGAAAAAATATAAAATTTACAAAACAAAAAGAAAAAGTATGTCAAACTTTTCGGTTGTTTATGATCCATAAATATGTTTTTTCGCGGTGTAGTTTTTGGCCCATATGTCGATAAAGAAAGATTTAAAAATATTAGGTATAACAAATAAATGTTTTAAAGATAATTTATTTGCTTATGAAATTTCATCATCATCATCAAAAAAATCAATTTTCTGTAAATATATATTGCAGAATTTCAGTAGCAAATAAGTGTTAAAAAAATATTATAGTCTGTTTTGCTCAAAAACATTAATTAACTAAAATCTTTTCACTATCAACTTTTGCGTAGCTAATAAGCTCTAATCTTGCTTGGTTTCTCCCTAAATAACCAACTACCGCACTCTGTAACGGAAGAAAAAAAAAACCACAGACCTTACTGCGCCAAATCTTTCCACTGCGTTTTTGTATCGCAGCCAGATTAGTTCATTGACATTTCGCGTAGACTTGGGGGTTCGTGTGTTTTGTCCTTGTCCCACGCAAGCGCCAGAGCGAGAGGAAATTACCAAATTGTCGCCAACGTTTCATGGTAGCAGGTGGGAATTATCGTCGTTTAGTCGGCCGACTGTTTGAACTTTTGAAGGTTGAAAAATAAACATTTGCGCGACTTTTTTTAACTCTTATTAAAATTTGTAGCGAGCTCAAATCTTGGGTGAAATGAGAACGTGCTGTATACGGACATGTTTATAAATTAAGGGTATGTTAAGGTTAGATTTGTTTAAGGTTAATTTGCGCGAAGACTTTAAACGAAGAGAGCAAAATACACGCTGGCTTTCAAAAATGAATCGCAGTTTTATATTGAAACTTTGAGATAAGACATATTTTTAAATTAAAGTCATCATCATCATCATTTTAATTTATCTGTGCACCAGTCTGATTATCGTGTTGTTTTTTCCCTGCAAAAGCGACACGGTGATTGCAAGCGACTGCCAGTTTACTAATCTGGAAAAATGATAATCGGTGGCCATTCCTAATTCATCTGTGCAATCTGTCTAATTACAGTGTCACTATTTCGGGAAAAAATCGACACTAATGAAAATCGCCGAATTATAAAACCATCTAGCCTTTCAAAGAAATTTTCAGAGGTACACTCGAGTTCATAAACTTGTGAGCAAAAATTTGATCAAAAATATCTGAACACACTTCTACGCCGTTAACAATAGAGTCATGTTCAGATATTTTTGATCAAATTTTTGCTCACAAGTTTATGACCTCGACTGTACCTACATTATGTGTACGGATATAAATGTTATTTGTACCTACTATAGAATGCCCAGCAACGGGGTGGAATCCAATTAGATGGGATAATTTAGTATAACGGAATAATCATTGATTGATTACGTCTGAAACAATTGCTTTGCAGAGATCCCTTCATGCTTCACCTTGTCTTAACTATAGTTAACCAATTTCATAAAGTAGGTAAGTTTATCAAACCGATCTCCCAACTTTTCTTATTTCAAGGACCATAAATTTACATAAAAAAACACATTTCTTAATTAATAAAAAGAAAAAAATGGTCCATATCTTCGAAGATAATAATACTCAAAGGAAAAGCGGATTCAAAATTGAAGGCCAAAAATGCTTACGTAATGACGTTTTGTCTCTGTCTAGTGAAATGAGAATCGATAAGGAGGAGAGAGACAGATAGAAAGCACTGTCGCGTCCTTAAAACGGCTTTGCTAGGGAAACTGGTTTCCGACCGAATGCTACGGGACGCTGCGATTTAATCGGAAGAAAAATCCAAGTTATTTATCATCAGTCTATGTTTTCCTGATGTTTTTCAAATATATACTCTTATTTGTAGCCTTATTATGACTTTGTAAGCGTTATTATTGTGATGACTTAAAAAATGTTTTTCTTTAACTTAGAAAAATGTATCAGCAAAAAAAAAGAAGTAATAATCAACCATTTGAAAATACTAGTCTAATTTACAATAATTTGCAATTTAAATCTGAATTGCTCGTTAATATAAATTTTAAAGCTTCTAGTAAACTTATTTTAGTTTTACTTAGGCACTTTACAAACGTGATAATAATAAAAAATATCCTGCATGCAAACAATGCACTAAACAAAAACAACTAGACAATAATAATTAAGTTGAATATTAAATCATACAAACATTTAATATTCAACTTAATAACAACCAGTGCCTTACCGCACCAAAAGTCTACAGGACCGACATCTGATATAAAAGCTCGAAATCAATCGCAGCGTCCCGTAGCATTCGGTAAAGTTTGGTAGAGCCTCAGAGGATCTCGGATAGATGGCGTTAGGCTCCACTTAATGACGCCCTTTTTTCTTTATCACGTTATTTCGAATTTGTTACGAAAATTGACATTACTTTTTAAATTTATATTTTAAATCGTACTGGCTGGATAAAAAATAATAATTCGATGAAGAAATCCGCTTGAATAAATTTAAATATCGAATTGGCAGACCTGCTTGGGATTCGCGTGTGGCTGAAGATATCGTTGTAAATGTAATCAATTTAAATAAATTTGAATTTTTTCGAGCGAACTATGCTTTGGAATTTACTAAAAACTATGTTTCGTAGACTACACGGTATTGGTTTATAGTATCTGCTACCTACTTACTTAGTTAATAAAATCTGCGGATGTGACTTTTTGAAAACAATAATTAATATCCACATAATTTATGTATATTCAATAAAGCTTTAAGAAATTATTATTATACTTTAAGTACTGTAAAATTGCGGCTATAATTAATACTTTTAATACCTATACAACCTATTAGAATCAATAACCTCGTCAAACTCTTATAAGAAATCTCTTGCAATACAATTAAATTTAATAGAAAGGTATCTAATTTAAAAATTTACAGCAACAAATTAAGATGTTTCCATATTAGTTCATCCAAAGGTGACTGTGAGAGTCGTGGGCTATATATACCCACCCACACATGCACAATGGTTCAGGCATGCGCACTTGAAACAATTGTGAGTAAATAAACAAGGGCGCACATTGGTCGATAAAATTTGTATGGGATTGATCACAAATAGGCAATGGGAATTTCTCATCTAAAGTTAAGGTTATAAACTATCTAGTTCCTATGTATTTGTTATGGCAGGTAGAAAATAGATAGATACCTACACTAAAGATACCTACTGAGAGGACACTTGCTGGTAAAAATAAATCTCTATTTATGATTAATTAATTGTTTTATTTATTTAGTAGATGTATGTATTAAGCTTAACCTCTCGAATGAATGTAAGACAGCCGGTGAAATTACTGGCACTTGAGGTATCCCATCTTAGGCCTCTAGGTTGGCAACGCATCTGCAAATCCCCTGGTATGGCAGATGTCTATGGGCGGTGGTGATCTCTTTCCATCAGGAGACCCACTTGCTCGTTTGCCAATCAGTCGAATAAAAAAAAATTGGCACATCTGTGCTGGACATCCGAGAGGTTAAATCAGCTTTGACACACACAACACATGACTAATACCTAGTTTATTTTTTACTAAATTAATTATTACAGTTCACAAAACTGCGTTAGTGAACGTTTAATTCGTAAAAAAAATTGTTATCGATAATGTATAATCAGCTAAATAAAATTACTGTGCAATTTAGTTGGTTATAGAATTTAGTTGTTAAAGTGATTCAAAAATCATTCAAGCGAATGAGATCTTCGTAACAAAAGCAACAAAAAAAAACAAGCCGTAAAATATATCATAAAAATTTCAATTACGTACTGTCTCTTAAATTAAAACTATGACGCTACAAAAGCGAGCCTTGTAACTATTGCGCCACTTCTATAAAACTAAATTTTTATGGTTATCTAAGTACCTATATACATTACTGTTTCATCGCAGTCTCGAAATAGATGTTTAAATCTCGCACCTAACACCTACACTCAACAAAGCCATGATTGAAGCTGTCAGTATTTCATAATAACACTACCAACTTACTTGTACAGCCTAGTTATAGATATATGAACCTTTAATTACTTACCATAGAGCCTATTTTTGTACAAGTTTGATTTTCTCACCGGCAACTTAAAGTCTGTTTTTCTGAGTAGGTAGGTTATCTTCAATCAGTGGAAATTGTAGTCATCTCACCTTGTTCCCTTATTTGTGGTAAACATATCAGTTCTATCTTGACTATTTTCAGATCTTTATCAAGATTATGCTGATATTATTAAAAAGTTTTTCTGCTCGCTACATTTGCATATTAAATTAATTACTTATATATAGAAGTAGGTTATTATTAATAAAAAAAATTAAGCCTATATTAATTTTAGTCTCTCTATGGGTATCCTATTATCTTATACTTACAAATATAACTGTCAAAGAAATATTTTTAATGCAAAAGGTTTCAATGCAAATGCTTTCAGTTCATTGGTTCTGGACCTAGAAAAAGTTTTAATGAGGTACAGTCAACATCATAAATAAGTGTACCTAGTCGCTTTCAGTCGTTACACAATTTCGTATGGCTTTTCAAACATGACGTTAAAGTGAGAAGGTACAAAAGTGATCACTTATTTATGACGTTGACTGTACTCAATCCGTTGCATGTAGGTAATTGTAGTAACAATGAAACGTTTTTCACAATAAACTGGCAGACGCCCGCAACTTTGGCCCCATGGAAGTATTTTCTGCCTCCTAATAAAGAAAACCTCCATGTATAGTTTCAGCTTTCAAGTCCGAGGGTTCAGCATGAGCGTTAACGTCAGTGATTCCTTGACTTTTATTTAAACAAGGTTACCTATAAGATAAGTTTCATCAGCTATTTCTGTTTTTTTTTTCTGATAAAATAAATTCTTGCAATTCACCTACTTCTAGTGATTGAATTCATCCAAAATTTATTTGGTAGTACGGATATTTAGTTAGGATTACAATAAAAGTAAAGTTAGCTAGTAAAAGTTTGTGTCAAAAATGTTATTTTTAAAAAACATTCAAATTTCAAACCATTTATTCAGTAAATAGGCCGCAATGGGCACTTTTACAAGTCATTTTTTAAACTACCAGCGCTTTCGGAAAGACCATCATTGCCAAGAAGAATGCGCCGCAAGAAACTTGGCAGAAAGTCATTTTTTCATCATAATATAATAACAAATATTTTTTTTAACTATAGTATACAATTAAAGAAAAAAAATACAAATATTTTATATTTCATATTAAAATAAGTAGCGTAAACAAAGCAAAAGAGACATAGTGAGTACCCTATTTACTGTAATTAATTAATGATGCACATCAATGTATTTATTTATCGATCTCATGACATCCAACATAATAAAGGTTAACGCACCACCAAGTACATAATACTACATCCAAACCCAGCGGTAAACAACCCTGCTCTGGTGATAGTGTGTCTCAAATATTTCAATTAGATAATACAGTCCAGACAGCCCTATCGCAGTGATTTACACCCTACAAGATAAACTCTCGCTCAATAGTATACTAATGGACCGAAAACACGCATTACTTGTATGAGGTACTGTACGGACCACTTAAACCGTCCCTGGAAATGGCCAAGAAAAGGTAGGCTCTTAAGGTACGTTTTCTTAAATGCGTATTAAGGCCCTAAGGCAACCCTTATTAAGGTAAAGGTAAACGTTTGTGTGTATTTTTGTCGTTTAAGAGACAGTGCTTATCTCTCAGGACAACGTTTAGACTCATGAACCGATTTCATTGCTGCTTTTTGATTATACAGCGTAAAGACTGGGCTTCTTTTAGTTTCAGGATTTTTTTAGCTGCTATAGAACTTTTTATAAGCTTAAGAAAACTATTAAAGACTAAGAAAAAATATTGTGGAGCATTGGCTCGTTGGCAACGTTCTTTTCAAAACTAAAATGTGTAACACATTATCGGAAGCAAATCTACCTCCAGCACAAACGCTAACTCAGCTAATTTACGAGACGACAAGTCACCTTTCAAATTTCAATTCACGCAATCCTGTGTAACGAACGGAATTATTCAAGTAGAAGTAGAATTGTACCAAAATCAAAATTAACCTTGCTTTAGCGGCCGGAGCGTTCCGAAATAAACAAACAAGCGACATCCCCGATCACCCCGGGGTGGGGGTCGGCACAAGGGTGCATTCATCACCAAAGATCTCACGCTGCACCATGCAAAAGACCTGCATGCGAATATCCGATTTAGGAATCCATGTTCGGTATCGGATGGACCGATTCAAAACGAGATGAGATTTTGATCGAAGACACTTTCTGCATAGTTATTCTGGAGTTAGCTTTCGCTGAGGCAGTGCTTTGGTCTAAACCAGCTTACTGAGTGTCTGAATGTAATGGTTCGTTTACTTGGAACTATTTAAGATGGATAAACAGTTGTGAATCTTTGATTGGATTGTCTAAAGGACGAGTGTTGTTTTGATATTGTCAAGTAGCAGACATATCTGATACCTAAATTGATCTACTTAGCGGCATAAAATTTTACCCACTCTACGTACAAAGTTACGTACATTTGAGGGCCAGATTTTTAAAAGCTAAAAATGTAGGAAAGGAATCATTTATCATTTAAAACATTTAAAAAATATTGGTTCAAAAATAAACCTTGTTTAATTAATGACAAAAAATCTCTTAAAAATTAAGTGACAATCGTGAGAAAATATACCAACGTATTTAGCAGTATTTTTACATATCTAAGCGAAGGCTACAAACTTAACCTACCTAACCTTTATTCTGCACAATCCTTAAAAGCAAGAGCGACTAGCTGTTATAATATTTTAGACAGAAAAATCACCAAAATCTTTTCAAGATTATGTTAGTAAAGTTCACTCAGACTAATTAGGTATTTTACAAGCCAAACTCTTTAGGTACAGACGGAATAATGTTTCTTTAAAAACAAAGGCATAGTACACGGCGAGACATACAGTCAGCTAGAACCTTCAGAATGTCCTAGACTGGCTTCGGGCTCGACAGTTGTTGTTTCTGTAGCTTAAAGTTGTAAATTACAAGCGATAGCGATCATATAAAATCTGAGTTTAAATATTAAAGAAGTATCGTTCTACAAAACTAAAAAGGATTACTTTGGGTTTTAAATATATTCATCGCAATATTTTACCGTATTTCATGTTTGTCTCCGTGTTGACCTCAAATAATTATATTTTATTATTAAGTATATAATTTATTAAAGAATGTGTCTATGGTGGTGGATTTTCAGTTGCATGCATTACAAGTCTTCGTCTCGTAACAAAATATCTAATGTTATTGACCGTGAATCATTAAAAACTGTTTATTTTGTATCTTTTTTTGTTTCTTCTGTGTATATTTTGTCACCCAAAAAAAAATCGTATAACCAAAAATTTATAAAATTGCCTTCGACAATGTGAAAGTAAATATGAAATTACTGAAGACAGACAGCTAAATAGAATATAAGTATAACTTGTATCAAATTAACCATTACATTTTGCAATTTCTTCATCTATGTACATAATCACTTCATTTATATAATGGCACTTCACTTGTGTTACTACACTTTGTGCACAGTAACAAATTTTTGAAATAGACTCGACTTAGTAACATTCTTAACGTCATTAGATGGCTACTGCATCCCCTCACAAATTAGCCTTGCTGACCTATTAATCCATGTCTCCGATATGGCTTCACTTGACATCTAAACTACATAAAAAGATTTTTGGACCATTTTAAAGTCGCAAATCTCTTATAACTTGGACCACTGTTGATATTTTCCTCGAAAGATTACCTACCTTGTTATTTTCCTACCGTCGGGGGCGGCAAAACCGGGAACCATCCGCAAAAACACCCTGTATACAAAATGTCTTCAACTTACGTGCACCGCTTAACATTTAAGAATTCTTATTTTTCCTGTCCGACATTTATACAGTCGGAGAAAAACAGTAAACTAGGGTAGTTTACAGTTGCATGTTTATAAGCATTTAACTTTATTACGCAATTGACATTGTTTTTAACTTCATATTGTAAATTACATTCGTTTTACATTTTAATGTACATTAAACGTAAAAGCATTGTATACGCTTGCAAATTTACATTTTCCCGTCTAATTTACTAAATTACCAAACAGAAACCGCAGTGAAATTATATTGCGCGCACAAATTATGCACTTGTTTAGATGAAACCCGGCCTATGTTGAGAAATTAACAAAACAATTATAACGTACCTACCCAATAATAATTTTAGATTCATTTGAATAACACAACTCGTTCAGGCCATCTGTTTCTTGCCCACTGCTTGATAGACGATCTTAACAACTGGACAATGTTAAAATTACCGTTCTTCATCTATTTATTTGGCCTTGTTGCTCTGGCTAAAGATTCAAAGTTGCTTGGGGGTTTCATTATTAGAACCAGCATCGCAAAGCTTGCTACGTTCAATGTTGTTCTGTTCTTTGAATTAATTTTGGCCTCTTGAGACTACACTCTCGAATGCCGGTCGAGATTAAACCGATCTTAAGTTAATGAAATCGTTAGGCAGCTATCTTTCCCAACAAGGATTGGATATCCCGAAATTAAAGGAATCGGACTTGGAGATTGAGCAATAAATAACAACAGACGCATTAAAACGTTCTTGCTCGTTTTATGAAAACCAAACTAAACTTAATTAGGTACAGAATGAATGTTCTAGAATGCTAGATGTGTAATGACACAGAACTAGAAATTGTATGTAGCCCACAATTATACCTTTCTAACGTACACACGCGCTTTCCGCGGGGTTTTAAATAATCAAATTACCTTATCCTGTTAGATAACTATGTAATCGGTGATTACAGAAGATTTTTCGTTAGCTATCTTTGAAATTATCTAAGGGTGGATACCCCATCTGGTTTACGAGGATTAGTGGCGAGGCTAGGCTTTGAAGTGCAATTTGTTGTCAGCTGATTCAGCGATGTAATACGAAGGGATCTACCCTGAATTCCACAATCATGGGGATGCGTTACCGTAAAATTTCAAGAAGGGAAATTTTTGAAAAGTTCTCTGTCGATCTTCCTTAGATAATGATTTTAATGAATGCAAAAATAAATTATTATGTAGTTATCAAGTGGGTATAATTAACGACAGAAAAATTAAATAAATTAAAAAATTGAGAAATTCGTTTTGAAACAAGTCGGTATATGGTGATTTTACATGTCTTTACTTTATATCTACCAATGATTTTGGCAAGATTATCATTGGTCAAAAAACAACCTTTAGAATATTACCAGAGACTATTATTTCTAAAGGGTTAAAATGTTTCTATTATACCGGGATATTTAAAACGTCTAACGGAAAGTCACAGGGTACTGACTCAACAAATTATTATCAAAAATTGCTAACTAAATTGCCATGATAGCTTGCAGACCTGCTTAATACGACACGGAAATTCACCGACATGTTCTTATGTATACCCCTATTCGCACTGGACCCGCTTAGGGACGATTGCCCAATTCCCTCTCATCAAGAGATTAGGCCTGAGGTATCCAGCAAAGTTACGTATGTAGAATACGGTATTTGACAACTCCTTAATTTGCCATATCTTAATATTATTATGAAAATATAGATATACAGACAGTGTTCAGCGAAGAGAAAACTTAAATCGGTTGAAAATTAGATTTATAGTGATTTTTTGAAATATCTATTCCTATTCATGCCTGTCTCTTTCTCAAACGCTTTTCTCTATGCAGCAAGTATGGCGGTACTGGCGTGTGAAGTCACATGCCAGTATGTCTTTCTCTGTCTAATCTGGAATTTCAAACCTTTATAACTTTGTTATTTGTAAAGGTAGCTTAAAAATTGTTTCTCTATTTGATAATAGGCATTGTGTAGTTTTAATTTATAAAACATATACAAAATAATCAAATAACGTATTACAAGGTTGAATGTCATTAAATGTTTCATCAATGATTACTAATGATTCATCAGTGAATTCGCCTGTTACAAATACCATGAAACTACCTAACCCGTTATAAGTAAAAAAATCGCTAACGGTCGTTGAACCGACATTTTCGACCATTTCGGTAAATGTACTGAGCAATAACGAATTAATTTTATTAAGTAACAGCTACCTGCCAAGATTTAACTCGTGATGTCGTTTATTTATGATCCGTACCCCGAAGTTAAGTAATAACGTGGTTCAAACTTTGACCGTTATATCGAGAAATATTAGTCGTTTGCATTTTAAACACCTAACTATGTGAATGTGCTCGAAGTTCAAGAGAAATCCACCCTAGATTTACATATTTGTGTCTACATACTTTGGCTATAATCACTGTACCTACATATAGTATGAGCATGCGTTGTAAAATACTTGGTTTTTCACTAAGCATTATAAACTCACATAACTTTCACTCTATATTAAATAAGCGTGAGTAATGTCTGTTTTTTTATCATTTTTTTTGTCTGTCTGAGATGAGAATTTGATTTTTTTAATTACATTTCAGGTACTTTAAATTTTTCTGGACTAAATTAAACAAGCTTACATAAAATATTGCTATTGATTGAGTCTATACGTATTTAATTAAAGAAATCCGACTGCGTCCATCCATCCCAGCCTATATACGACCCACTGCTGGGCACAGGCCTCCTCTCATAGCAAGAGGGCTTGGGCCATAGTTCCCACGCGGGCCCAGTGCGGATTGGGAACTTCACACGCACCATTGAATTGCTTCGCTGGTTTGTACAGGTTTCCTCACGATGTTTTCCTTCACCGCAAAGCTGCGTATCCGACTGCGTATAAAAATAAAATAAAAACAATTATTCCTGAACTCTGCTAATTTTTTTCATAATCTAAACAAACATTAGGTAGGTACATAAAATATATATTACATACATTTAAAAAACATACCCTATCTTGCAGCTTGCCGCAGTCGGGTAGTAAATGATTAGATATATATTTTATGTACAACAGCAACCATTTTAAAGCATTAGGCACCAAACCGGATACCAATACCTATCTTATTTTTTATTGTTGTATTACGAAAATCAGGGCCCGTCTTTATTTTCGTTCCCATGGTATACTTATCCCAACAAGCGGCTTTCCCACAGTGATATTTAATTTAATCCTTTAATTCGATAGGTACCTTTAATAAAAAACGTGAATTTATCCTCGATAACGTGTCTCGAGTGTGCATAAAATGTCATTCATATGTTCTTACGTCAAGCAGGTGGTCCTGAAATGAGTTTACAAAACGTTTTCGCATTATTATCGATACTGCAAATGTATCTAACGGAACATTTAATTCCGATGAGCTATAAATCGATTAAATAAATGTTTTTTTATGAAACTTTAATTAAAACTTTAATTTACACGAACGAAAGTCGATTGTACTTACTAATACATTCTTGAATCAAATCTTGTAATGTCTTAAGGCATGTTTTAAATTTTAATTTACTGTATATAAAGTGCAACGTCCTTTGCAGCCATTATAGTTGGACCTATAATCGGATTAACATTTATTTTTCTTTTAAAGTTTCAACGTTGTTCGTAAGGCAAGGGTTTTGATATATTGGTTACCGATGCGACCCGCCCTTGGGAGTGGGGGTTACACGCGAGACTCGATGTCGTTTATCATGCATTTTATGGCTGAGGCTTGAAACATTACATGCGACCCGGCTATGTTTGGCCCTCTGCGATCGTACACCGACCTTCGGTATCGTGTCTATCAGATTTGCGTTTTTAGAATAAGCTACTGTGATATGAGAATGTTATACAGGTATCCCTCGAAGGGTATGAGTAGTTTAGTACGTACGTTATGAAATACTTTACATACAATATTTTTACGTTTTTCATTCACTTTTGAAGGTAAACGATGGGTAAAGTTGTTGGAACTACTAATTAAATATACATATATCTGTTGAGTTATATGTAAAAGCATAAAAATTGGCAAAGTGCAACATCTTTCCGACACTTCAGACACTATTTTCTTTTATTTTATTAGGTTTCTTAACACTCTCTCGTTTTTCAGTAATTCAATACAAAAAAAAAATACTATACATAAACAACTAAAAGAAAAGTACTAATCTAAACTATATTCTGTAAAAATTAACACAATTTTCTATGATGTTAATTTTACTTATGCATGCAACTTTAACAGTGAAATTTCTAATCTGCAATAAAACTAGGTACAATCTTTGATAATAAGAGTGCTTAAAAGCGTATAAATTTGAAGTACCTACTACTACATTTTCTATACCTACTTAATTTATCACATCGGCAACCCAGCCCACGATCTATGAAATTGAACAGTTTATAAAGTTTCTGCTTTGGGATAGGTAAGCCCCGCTTTAAATATCATATTCAAACTTAAATACTTAGCGTGTTCGGATCCCAGTACCTATCTTTGAATAGGGAACCTATCTCGACGTACACCAGGGCGCATATTATCAAAATCCGACATAAGATTGGACATTGAATCTGCGAGATCACCTCTCGAAGGCTGCTGTGCATGCCAAACCCGCAAATACTGCCACATTTCACAAGGTCGCAATAAAAACAGAACGCTTGAAAAAACAGCATACGCCAATCCAATATGAACTCCACTATTCCCACTGGAAGACCTAGTTTTGAACACAGCTGTTTAGTAGTTCGAGCATTTCGGAAACTAAAGTCTTTCGATCACAGACTTTGGTAGGTAAAGTTTGAAACCCCGTCCAATTTTGAAAGAGTCCATTTGCATCTTTTCCTGCATTAACTAAGTTTGTAAGGATATTTTCTCTTTTTTTCTCTTTGAAACTAATAAGGTTGCGCTCACAGATGAAAGTAAAACAGAAGCGAAATTCTTTCTGGCGTTTTGATTTTGAGTCGTGCCTATTGCGCTTTTGTATCAACAAATAAACACAAACGATGAAACATTTACGTTATCGGCACCCCACAGTCTCTATTTCGTCTCCCAGCGCCAATTGACGCGCGTCTTACACGAAATGCGAGGTAATCAACGCTTTATTGCACCAAAAAGAAAAGAAAACGGGATAATAACATAGTAACACATGTAATAACTGGAATTGTCGTGCAAGGCAACGTGTCGCGCCTAGATATGTGGCATTTGACACGACGGTTGACACGTTCAACAAATATTGTACTACAGACTCTGCAAATACGCGGGGAACGAGCGTGTGCCACGGTGCAGAGCAAACGGTGGGGCATCATATAGAGCAAATGTTCACGTCGATATAAAATTACGTGGCGTTTTAGCAATCGTATGTTCCCGGCACTGAGACTATGTGGATATAAGCGAATTATTACTATTTGATATTTGCTTATTAATTTGGGTGGACAGATTGCTCTGTACTTCTTGCCAACGATGACACGAGATGACTGAGTTAAAAGTACGATGAAATGAAACGTAATAATAAATGGTATCTCACCTTGTATTGTTCCCAAACTGCCTTCAAATAGTATTGGTTGTAAATCAATGATGTTGAATAAAAGAAAGCAATTAAAATCACGTCGAAGACAAAACCGCATATTATCACAATGTGAACAAACCACCTTCACTATACCACCTGTAATTTTTAACTGAAGCTCACCTCCATGTACAATTGCAACGCGGAAGAGTTCTCTCAGTTTTTTTGTTTATGCTCTAAATTTTTACGACCACTAAAATCCCGACAAAAAGTTGAAAGGCCAGTCGTACAATACACTTTCAATTTCTTTATAAAAGCGTAACAAAAGGGACAAGGGAGGACGGGTTGAGGTGTTTTTTGATATTCAAGAAACAATGGAAATGTTACGCAACTTTTGTTTGACATGAATACAGATTTTTTTAAAACGCTATACTTGCATGTGATACCGAATATTTCTGAACTACTCATTCTCGGAATATTCTGTACTGACAAGTTTTTTGATAACGCAAAAAAGCAACTTAAGTTAAACGTAAGCGTTATCTTTTGCGATAAGCTAGTTAACATTGTGCCATAAATACCTCCATAATTATACCTTTTTAATAAAAATTAAGTAAAATAAGATAGTAAACAACTTAACATTAAGTCGGTTTCAGTTTGCAAAGAGAATGAAGATAACAAGTCATTGAGCAAAGCTACTTTACAATTTAGAATCGGCGAGTAAGATTTGTCCAGATTTTTATACAAACTGCTCCGAGCAGTTTAAATATAACAATAGAGGAAGATATTTAGCAACAGTTTGAACATAAGTATTTATTGCTATCAGGAAAGACAGTTGCAATGTATATAATGATCTATTACCTAATCTTTGTTTCTTATAACGCCTACTTACTATAAAACAACAAATTATTAAAAGACGTATTAATAAATAGCCGACGTATTATTAGCACAAGCCAATACCCATACGTTATCATTTACATAAGATAATGTTTATCCAATATTTTACCGCTCTATTCTCCGTCGTAAGTAAAAGATATGACGTTGCAATAAATAACCTTATACTGATGCCATTATCATACGGAATGTCTGATGTGAACCGATCTATTTATGTATATTATTTCGAATATGATAGTAGCTTTTAACATTGACTTAATTAATAAACTTTAGCTTGCTTGTGTTTCATTTAAATAAAGGCACTATCAACGCAATCAATGTATTCTTATATGTAAAAAATATTGTCACTAAACCCACTTGCTCGTTTGCCATCCAGTCGAATAAAAATAAAAAAAAACTCAAACACACACACACATCACACCTGTATGCCCAAATGGGGTAGGCAGAGCACACGAAACGTTACTGCTTCGGAGCCACTTTTAGCAACTTTAGGTTTTAAGTTTGACAAAAACGGTACAATAGTGACAGGTTGCTAGCCTGCCGCCTACGGTATACCATAACCTATATCCTCAGTCGCCTCTTACGACATCCACGGAAGAAATGGAGAGGTGTAATTCTAACCGCATACTACACGGGTAAAAAAAAAAGTCAAAATATTTAAAAATAAAACATTCAAGTAACCTTTACGGTGAATTGATTAGAATTTTACTCATTAACTCGACTAGTTATGCTAATTATATGCTTTTATTTGCATATATTAATATAAATAGATAATATTACCTACCACATCTCGTACTATATTGGTACAATATATTGTTAATGTTTTTTTAATATTGTTAGGTATACTTTTATTTATATGTACGTATACAGATCCAGTGAAATAGTTAGACACTAGGTAGTTATACATATGTAATAGAAGCCACAACACTAAATAAACAGCAAAATCAGCAACGTCTAGCTTAGTTTCTATGTGTCAGAATAATAAAACCATATATATACGTAAGTAATTTGCTCTCTATGACCAGCTATGACCGAATTTAGAAAATAATCGCGTTGAATGTGGCTTCTTAGTCTTGACTTGTAAACTGAACATGTTTCCTAGTATAAACACGTGAGGAGCATTAGCATTAGATCAAAGGTAATTCTTTGCAATAAGCCGACATTAGATGTTCTAGCATCTCAGCGATAACGTTTACCCTAGTCTAGCTGACCAAATACGTTGACAGTGACAAAATGGCGACGGTTTCTTGGTAAAGGGGAATCGCGCAATAAGATGTCGGTTGATTTACACTGGCTAGATACATTATAATGTATCAAAATACGTTTGAAGGTGTTTATCATCATCATCATCATGTCAGCCGAAAGACGTCCACTGCTGGACATAGGCCTCCCCCAAGGCTCTCCACTCAGACCGGTCTTGTGCTTTCCGCATCCAACGCGATCCCGCGATCTTACCCAAGTCGTCGCTCCATCTTGTTGGAGGCCTATCGACAGCTATGCTTTATTTTTTAATCATTGAAAAATTTTAGATTCTTCTCATGCTGCTTATAACATGACCATTTTATGTTAAGGATGATTTTTCACTACTTGTTCCAGCACGTTCTTTAGTTTATGTTTAGAGTATTAGAGTAAATTTTCAGAGCAACTTTTTTGGCCGTCCCAAATAAATTAAAAATAAACTACCTACTTAATAAAATAATACCACTTAATTTTATATTCGTTGTTTACAATATGATACAGGAGATAATATAATAAATATTGTTGACTTCAAGTAAAGCTGCATCAAAAATATACCTATTTACCGAATAAATGATTTGAATTTGAATGTTATGCTTAAAGTAGCCATGCTTTTTAGTGGCATGCTGGCTATATTAAACATTTAAAACATTAATTAATTGCTTTTTTTAACGTATCTATACACGGATATGTACATGTATATAAAATAAATTATAGTTATGTACTTAAATCATAGTAATAGTTCGCAATTTCAAACTAATTTCCTATGTAATTAATAAAGATGTAATCTGGTGTTACTGTGGCCACTTTTTTTTCAATATCGCATAACTACTTAGTTACTGATTTTAAATAGGTGCCTCTTGTATCATTGAAATGCTAATCCAAAGGAGTTCAACGAGTGATTATTTTCACCAAAATTAAAAAAAAAAAAATTGCCCACCGAAATTACGTAAAAAAAATATTTCACAAATTCACCCATTGAGTTAGTACTTTAGTAAGTATTAAGTAGTCCCCCCTTAACTATGTATTAGCATGAAACTCATGTCCATGAGAACATAACACTCGAATGTATTCGATGAGAACACGCTGACTTGGAGCGGTCGTTAAGTAGAATCGTGACATCGAAGCTTTGTTTTTAAACGGTTCTATTAAGCGGTTTAATTAAAGGGATTAATGGACTCATGACCTTTTGCTAGGATGCATACGAAATGTATCCTTTAAGGTTTTTTTTTATTTACTTCAAATAGTCGTTTTTGATCCATGTTGCGACTATCGACTATGCCATTTGAGTACCTACAAGCTTTTGCTAAATTTAATGAATTACAAATTACATATGTAATCGAAACAAAATAATAATGTCATCAACTATTGTACCTATATTTTTGTAATAACGACTGTAACTAGCACAAGACAAGCAATTTATTGGGATTACCTTCGTAAAAATAATAGATCTCCATTGAAAATAACTTGAACGGAACTTTCTTATTGAAAAGACTTTCCTATTTTAGAAAATTAGCATCCGGAAGCTTATTCCGATTGCCAAGCGTCTCTATGCCAAATTGGATTGTTGCCAAGCTACTTACATGAAACTACTGTAGCTATATGTAGGTTAATTTGTAACCAAATTTTTGATTCTTTTTATTAAATGCTATACGAGTTTGAAACGATACAAACTCTTAACTAAATTCATATCTACATCAATACGGATGCAATACAAACCATATCTACTAAATCACACTGTATAAAATATAAATATTATGATCTCTGACTGAGTATATATAATGCCAAAACAAACTTAAACGATCACTAATTGATAGCAATTAAATCTTTCCTAAAGTGTTATTATTCACATAATTATATTACATAACGCACAAAGTCTTATCTCTAAATATAAACATGTGTCATATTGGGTCATTCAGATAATATTTGTTCATGTAATGTATTCATTCAAATTCAACTAGATACGTGTGTAGAGTTTTATTGAGAAATCTCGGCGCATGTAGCTTCGATAGCATGTGTTCTTGTTTAATGAATAAAGACTTATTTGACATCAAGTGTTTTATTAGCGTTTACGATTGAAAATTAACGGATAGAGTTTTTGTTCAGACAACTCATTTGACAATAATACGGTATTTTTCAACTCATGAATTAACCATGTTTATATATTATTATGAAAATATAAATATACAGACAATGTTTCGCGAAAAGAAAACTAAAATCTGTTGAAAATTTAATTAATAGTGACTGAAAAATCTATATACCTACCTGTCTCTTTCTCAAACGGTTTTCTCTATGCAGCAAGTATGGCGCTACTTGCGTGTGACGTCACATGCCAGTACGTCTTTCTCTGTCTAATCTTGGATTTCAAACCTTTATAACTTTGTTATTTGTAAAGGTAGCTTAATAAATGTTTCTCTATTCGATAACAAGCATTATGAAGTATTAATTTATAAAATATATAAAAAATTATCAACGTATTGATAAAGCATGCTAGAAGTTGCTAAAAGTGGCTCCGAAGCGGTAACGTTTCGTGTGCTCTGCCTACCCCATTTGGGAATACAGGCGTAAGGTTTGTGTGTGTGGGTTTTAATGCATAAATTATTTTAAGCGTAAGCCATCCCCAACCAACGTGAAAACGCGTCAAATACCTAGGTGGTTGGTTAAAAACTGCTGCACACCTACTTACCAAGAGTGACTTTTCAAGGTTACTTCTTTAGACAAAATATATTTTATAAAATAGCCCCCGTAAATCAAAGAACCCTAAATATATACATGCTCATAAGTATGTCGCAGAAAAAGTTTCAGTAGGTAGATAATTGCATGTCGTCCAAGCTTTGATTTTAAATTGATACTTATTAAAAAATACGACCCTGGTGAAACCATAGCTACAAATACCTGCTTCTACTTTCAACGCAGAAAAATAGTAATTTAAATAATCACATTTAAATTTATTAAGCCGGGTCGGTTGATGTTTCCTGTCATTTTGTTTGTGTTAATTAATTGTCACTTATTAGGGTTGCAATGATAACGACTACAAAATATTAGCAGTGTGAAAAAATATATAACTAATTGGTCCGTGATCTCAGTAGTCGTCCGGATTCCGAGTCTGGCTGGGAGCCAATTACGTTTTCAGATCAGGGCAAATTTCACAAAGCATTCCGTTTAAATAAAAATGCACAATATTAAAAAAACGATGAATAATACTTACTTATTGTCAAACTGCATCTGAAAAGTGCACATTTTCAATAAAATAACGATGTTTTACTCGAGTGTCATGAAAATAAGTAAAAAATATTATTACACACAAGTTTTTATTATAAAAATTAAATCAAATGTGTTGCTTCAGATCAACGAATCAAATCAAAAATGTATTTTAAAGTGAGTAGGTAAGTATAATAAAGTGATAAAGTAACCAGTAATTTTTACACAAAGCACGGCACGATAACAGATCAAAAAGTATCCACATATTCATGCATGCTTACCTACGTTCAATTTATATTCGAAGCTCTACCAGTTTATCTTTAAGGCCACCTAGACGCCCCAGGCGTCCTCTGTATCTGCCCAAACTTTTCAACTTACCATTCTAAAACAAAAGATAACTTCAAACAACTTGAAAGAACAATTTCAAGCGGTCTCAACTACATAGATCGTTATAATATCGGTCCTATGCTACGAGTTCGCTGCTAAAATGCCAACCGTATCTTCGACACATACAAGAATGACTCCTTTAGGTGCCGCAGGCAACTGAGGTATAAATATAGCCCGGCTGGCATTAATATAGTGGCGTGTTATACTCTATTCCGATGCTGAGAGCCCCTTTTGTTCTGCGGGACTAACAAGCTCTCTTTGAAGTTAAAAAACTCTTAGAACATAGTAATATCGGCTTTTAGGTTAATATTGAGTTATGAGTCGAGATTTCTTTATCCACTGTTTGTTCGGCGTTTACGACTGAAAATATATGAACAGAGCTTTTATTTAGATACTTACTAGAGATTAGTTGAGCTTTTTGTATAATGTGTTTTGTATGATTAACTTGCTGTTCTCGTAGACTTTTAACGACTTAGCTAAGCTGTAAAAAAATATGAAAAAAAGGATTGCGCAAAACGTTTTTTTACCCGACTGCAAGGAGAGGTATTGTTTTTCGCGCGTATCTTGTTAGCTTAGTGAAATGAGTATGTTTTGATTTTAGTTTGAGCAAACGAGTAAGTATATGAATTCATACGTTCTGGATGTCTATAGGAATTTTTTACTTTTAACATGTTGATTACAAGTTATGGTAAAAAATAAAATAAATAAAACACTAGTGCCACTTGTTCACGATAACGATAACAGAACTCTAATGTTACTTCTCGCGAAAAATACCAATTTTCCTCTTTAATATTCGACATACGATTATATTTATTGTTACCTTCCTACTCTTCCCAAAATCTGAATAACCCATCTCGTAAATCCTCATTACGTAATCCCACTACCCTCCCTCTGCCATCAACCTTAATCAGACCTCATTTGCACCCCGTGCATATTTCCACACATCAGCACCCACACAATTACGTCCCTCAATGCTTTTCTGTTTTATGCAAATATATAACATAACGTCATCGTCTAGGAAAAGACCTTTTGAATAGTATCAGGTTGAGTTGAGCTTGTATCACACGAAATGAAGTAATAAATTTTAACCTACTGAGTGAACGATTTTTTTTAATTTGTAACCACATTGATGAAATTGTATAGGTATATGACTGAACTATCACCAAGGCTCTATATAGTTATGTTACATACTTCGAAAATTTAGCAAAATTTGTCCCGTTTCTTTTCGATATCATCGTAGCCTCTTTGAAAAATTTCTGCCCGCCAAGTGTAACATACGTACACACTATGCGGCAACCGTGCAGCTTGAGCACGCCGTCTTTCTCAAGCGGTACTTTAGAGAGACGGCACGCTAAAACTGCAATGCTAACCAGATAGTGCATACGGAGCCTAAGGGACATTGACGTACTTAACCAAAAAGTCAGTCAATCAGCCAGCTAATCAGCACAGGTTTATTTTCGACTAATAAGGTTATAGACCCATATTTATCGATCAAAGTAACAAAAACGTTGATAGATAACTTCATTGTATCAACCCTACCATCTTGAAAAAGCATAGGGTTGTGTTAGCTCTATTTTCTCGATGCTATTCAGTCGTGGCTGTCGTTCATTTCCCGATTCCGAGGCGAGATGCATTTTCTGCGTGCAATCCCCTTTCTAAGTACCGTCAGCAGATATTTTCTTAATCTCATTATTTGCAAAATGCAAATGTTTTATTTTAGGTTTTATTTATTAACACAGTTTTTCCTTTTTTTAATTGCATATTAAACTGTGGTTTGAAAGTACCTACTATGTACTTTGTTTATAGCTTTTATTTTATAGGATTCCAATCCTTACAAGAAATAAAGGAACCCTTGGAATAGCATCATTTCTGCCTGTATGACTGTCAGGATTTTTTCTTAGGGTTATAATATAATTTTTAAATGTTTTTTAGGGAGGCCCCCATAAATATAAGGGGCGCAAATAAAATGTTATTCTACCACCTCGAGTGGTATATCGTTGTTTAGCGCTCTTTGAGTAGATATATATGTACTTTTTGTTTTAAAAAATAGTAAAACCCAATAAATGTAACCCATTAAAGTTACCTTTTTACAAAATTTTGGTCCGAGAAATTTTAATCTTTTCATAGACCTACGAACTTTAAATTTGGGGAACATTAAAACGTATATTTTACTATCAAATATCAATGTATTGATAAATCATATTTTTTCTATGAAATTCCCTCATTTTTCCTATTATTTACGTGCACAAGTCCAACACATATTTGGCTGGTTTTTTATTAAGTAACAGTTCACTAATGTTTTTGAATTTGAATTTGAATTTAATATTTATTACGGGCGTAAGTAATATGAATATTATACAAAAAATAAAATTACCTACTTACGCCTGTAATAAATATTAAATTCAAATTTAAATTCAAAAACATTAATATTATAGGCCTTTTCCCAGCAGTGGGACAATATACAGGTTACTAAAAAAATATATATACATACACATATAGCGTGGTGCAGTACCTACATTGCCGTCTATGATCGATTATTAATAAATCCGTAGCTGAGCGGCCCAGCGATGTAATGAGATCCGTCAAAATACCGTCTTAATGAAGCTTCAAGCTCACGTTCTTGGTTCATGAAATGCATGAGCTCATTCGTACACGTCAACCGTAAACGTGCGAAGAAACGCGTGGTTAAATAATGAAAATTATGCACCGATACAAATTTTACATATTTTTTCACTTATCCAAAGGACACATTTAAAAGCATGAGATTTCTGTCAGGAAATACATTTATGGTCAAAAACCACATGCGTTTGTTTCTCGTAAATATTAAGAGTTCAAAAGTTTACTGGTTGAGATCCTTTGATGGGATAGTTCACGTTTGTAGACGTTTATCGACCTTGTTTTTTTATTTTATGCAATACAGTTTACATAAATAATAATTAGGTACTATAATTGTATCTAGATAGAGATTTTTTGTTTTGTCATTTAAGGCCTTAATTCATGTTTTTTTTTGCTTCTAGTTAAAAATAATTTGTAGATGGTTTTAGCATAGTCGTTTGTGTAATGTAACTTATGATTAGGTACTTGACAAGTTTTTGAATAGATATAAAATATTAATTTGAGGTTTTTTTCGCTGGATTAGTCAGATGCAATAAAACATTTGTTCAACAAATCACATTTGAAGTTCACTCAAATTTAATACTAATTTTTAAACCAAATGCCTGAAAATGAAAAAATATGCTAACGCTACTTAAGTCGCTCTGCACTTGCAATCTCGGCGCCCCATCGAGTAAAAGGATAATGCCAAATCCCACTCAGGTTTAAAATAAGAAAACAAGTGTCAAACGAAAGGACGTACGTATCCAATCAATGAGATACCAAATACCGCCATTTTGATGTCGCCCGAAAGGTGAAACGGGCACGCTTGTCACATAACTTCCACTTTTTTATTATATTAATTTATGTGATCTTTTTAAAGGATGCTGTGCCTGAGGGCAAGTATAAGATGCAGTTTTTAAATCGTCTTCGTATCTGCAACCAATTTTCTTAATGACCAGTTAATACCACTTTCGGATATCGAGTTTTGTTTTTAATCGTTCCTTCATATTGAAAAATATTTAAATTCTTGCCAATGATGATAACGTAGGTATGTTATTATTTTTTCTCCAATATGCTTAGAAATGTCCGCCTAACTGTTGCAAACTGTAGTACACGAAGTTTCCTTATAGACTGTTATAAATTAAAAAAAAAAAACACTTCCCGGCTACCTGAGCGGCCGGGAAATTGTATGAAATTCCATTAACACATACAGTTTTTTTTTTACTATTTAAATTCTCGTTTCGACTACGGTAAGTAAGTCAATCTAAACAGCCTGATGATCAAATTTCATCTTCCTTTTTTCTTTTCAAATCCTAGTCTAAGATTTAATTTAGAAAGATACAGCGTCTTTAAAAATGTCAGTGTCACTGTTTTTTTTTTATATTTCGAGTTCAAGCACAATGAAACCGAGAAACTGGTAACAAAAGAAAATGGCTGAATTAACTAAAAAGCACTTTCAACCGTTATTTAGTGATACAAATGCTTCATTTGCATTTAATTTTATACCTTTTACTCGTATAATACATTTACATTATTATATTATATGATTACTATATAATATTAAAAAGAGGAAAGATTTGGATTTTTCGATTTTTGTATTTTTGGATGTTTGTTACGAATTAATTCAAAAACTACTATCGATTTTAAAAATTCTTTGATTATTAGATTGCAAAATTATTCCAAAGTGCCAATGGCTATATTTATTACCAGAACAAATTAGGGTTCCTTACTAAAACTTCAATAATGTAACTCAAAGTGTAAACAAAGTTGCCATGAAACATCTTTCATCGCATGCGCTGTGGTACGATGATAGAACAAAAAAATGCTCTACTAGGTATGTTATGGAATATATTAATATCTACAAAAAACTTCGCGATACCATATGTTCACCTATTGTAGTTATGTCACTATAACTACTTTTTTCCGGTCTGAGTGGAGAGCCTTGGGGAAGGCCTATGTTCAGCAGTGGACGTCTTTCGACTGACATGATGATGATGCTGAACTACTTTTTACCCGACTGCGAAGAAGGAGGGTTATGTGTTTGACGCGTATGTATGTATGTATGTATGTCTATTTCTATATCCTCTCGTAACTACTCAACGGCTGAACCGATTTTGATAAATCATACGTCATTAGATTCGCCTTAATGGCGCGAGTAACACTCGGTAGGTACATGAAATTATTAAAAAATAAAATGGCGGATTTTTAGCGCCAAATTGTGAGTCTTCAAAAATATTTTTTTATTCAAACCTATCGAGTAGGGTATCAAAATGAATTCACAAAAATATCAAATAAGTATGAAATAAAACAATAAATTTAAAAATTCAAAACCCGACTGCGTAAAAAAATACTAAAAATAATAAAACAAGATGTGAACGTAGTGGCCTAGAACTCTATTAAGTAGCTAACTTAAAGTTCAACAGTCGGGACTTAACAGCGACCAGCTCAAAAATTCTTATTACCTTAATGGGTCCCTACTGTTGCGGTTTAAGTTAGCTACTTATCAGAGTTCTAGACCACTACGTCCACGTCTTGTTTTATTATTTTTAGTATTTTTTAACACAGTCGGGTTTTGATTTTTTAAATTTATTGTTTTATATACATTTTAAAAGTTGTCAGAAATGCTGACAAAAATCAGACCATGTTACCCATACCTTTGTATTAATCTTTATCCAAATAAATAATTTTATATTCAAGACGGTTTCAATACCTACTATATTTGGTTACTTTACGAAGCTGAAATGTAACTGAGATTATTTTTACGAACGTGGCGATAGAAATCACAGCCTATTGAAATTAGTTCAATATAATTCTTAAAAATCTTTATAGTGGGTTTTACCTACTGTTACTTAAGAGGACTTCGCGATTAAATTAGCTGCATTCAATTGATGCCGTGAATCAATGGGATTTTTGACTGATCAAAATTGGCCATCATAATTTAGTCACGGGCATAACCAATGTAATTTTGTATTCAACCTGAATCGCAAATATGTTATCGCTACTTGATATTCAATCGGCATACCTAAATCCAGTTTGTTTAAAAAGTAATCACCTATTGTTTAGGTATGCAGATATTGACAGTTAATTGAGACTGGTTTTTCCTTTTTTAGGGTTCCGGAGCCAAAATGGCAAAAACCCTTATAGTTTCGCCATCTCTGTCTGTCTGTCCGTCCGTCCGCGGAAAGCCGA
This sequence comes from Choristoneura fumiferana, assembly GCF_025370935.1. Taxonomy (NCBI): domain Eukaryota; kingdom Metazoa; phylum Arthropoda; class Insecta; order Lepidoptera; family Tortricidae; genus Choristoneura; species Choristoneura fumiferana. The sequence goes on from NC_133484.1 coordinate 12,465,186, forward strand.
GCAAAGGCTCGGGACTATCAATGCTAGAAAGCTGTAACTTTGCACGGATATATATGTAAACAATGCCGACAAAATGGTACAATAAAAAAATTAAAAAAAATTTTAGGGTACCTCCCATAGACGTAAAGTGGGGGTGATTTTTTTTCTCATCCAACCCTTTAGTGTTGGGTATAGTTGGATAGGTATTTTAAAACCATTACGGGTTTGATAACACGATTTTTCGATTCATTGATTTTTTTGCGAAATAGTCAACTTTAAAGTGCAATTTTTTTATTAAAATCGAGCGTCCCCTTCTAAAATCTAAACCGGTGGGTGGAAAAGTTTTCAAAAGTAAGTATATCAAAATTTCAAGGAAAACTATAACGGCTAAGTTTGCTTGAGAATTATTAGTAGTTGTACTCTTAAATAGCAGCCTAAGGTATAAAATATACCTAAACTTGAAAGATTCCGTATAAAATACGAAATCCTTAGAAAAATATTACTTAATTTTTACGTAATGGCTCCGGAACCCTATTTTGGGCATGTCCGATACGCTCTTGGCCGATTTTTTTTAAAAGGTAGCTTGCTGCATGACTTAAATATTTGCTTCGTTTTGTTGATTCTTCTTTATTGTAGAAAAAATGAGATAGTAGGTATTAATTACTGATTATTTTTGTATCTTTTCACACGATATACAAGTTGCTGGAAGTATTGCCGTTGATTTATTTTTCATAAAGTATGTATTTTTGGTAAATTGCAACGTGTTGGGTTTCAGGCCCCGCACGTGACCAAGCGTATACCTGGACCACGGTAAAGGAAGAAAACCCCTTATTTTGGTATCCTTCGTCAATAATAGATATGTTACTTATCCAATTTTCCATCGGATACATGCCGTGCCTACCCCTTCGAAAACGAAAACACCCCAAACCTCGCACCGGGGAGACGTAGGTTAGTCGTAATAGCTAAGAAAAATATTTACCAAACCTCAAAGCGAATAAAAAGACGTCCCTTAATACGGACCCAGATGCATTCGACCTATTATTTGTTTCCCCCGAAAAGGTTACCTTGCCCAAGAAATATGAATAGGTAAATAATGCAAATCTACTTTCCGGATGGAGGAACGCTTTGCGAGCGCGATTTTCTTCCTTCTATCTATGAAAATACACCACCGGGAGCAATGATATTAGAGCAAGATATCCACAGTGAAAAGGATCATATCTAGGTACTTTGTGGACCTTTCATCTCCTTTATCTCGAAAGATACGAGGTCTTCATACAATTTGTTACAATGACGAACTAGCTTGTAGGTGGGCAAATTTATTATTCGTTACAGGTCATTAAATTTTACTCGCTCGTACAATTAATCATTTCATTGAGAAAAAAAGTGGCATTAAACCAGAAGTAGGCTAGCTCGCGTGTAGGTGTTTCGAATACGTCTAAGAAATGGAAAGTTATGGTCGTATTTAAATAAGTCGTGAGTCAGAATCGTAGCGTACGCATCCAACTTATAAACCACAACGTCACAGATTACGACACGCTCGTAAAATTCGTTCGTCCATTGAGCAAAACAATAAAACTCCATCAAATGGTGTCACTAGCCCGGCAAGTTCAAGTGCGCTGTTAACTTGCACAACGGGCTGTAAACAGGGAATAAAAACGTAGATATTATTCCGTCGTAAACGGTATCGTTTATAATAATAGCGGGTGCATGTTATACGGCGGGGTTAGGTATATTTATCAGTATCGGTGTGGTCGTAAATGTGAGAGTAGACTAGCGGCAGACGGTTTTACGGTGTGACGCGTAGGGGTCTTGCCTGCAATTATTTGACAAGGTGTCCACAGCGAGGCGTGATGTCGACAATGTCGCCGAATTAGACTGCGACGTAGCTGTACAATCAGGAACTTGAACATTTTGGGACAATAGAGATCTTTTGAACATGAAACTACCGTGAGACTCACTCATATTAAATAATACCCCGGATATCACGTCTTAAATCGAGTTTAGCTCGACATGTTTCCAGCTAATCCGTAGCCCTTCCTTCGCGCGAGCAGATCGGCAGCGCGCAGTGCGCGTGTCGCGTTGCTCCTAAGAGGAAGGGCTACGGATTAGCCCGAAACATGTCAAGCTAAACTCAATTTAAGACGTGAGTTATCCGGGTCCATATATTTAATATAATAGAGATCTTCTTCAGAAAGTCTCTTCAAATAAACTTAGAAGATAGTGTGTTTTATATGTATGTGATAGCCGGTATCTATTTATTAGTAGTGATAATTAGGGTTCCGTATTTTTAACGTATAGGTGGGTGTTGGAACAAAAAATAAACAACATAATGTGTTTCCAACTGTTAGTACAGTAAACCTCGGCCTCGCGTGTATTATACATTTGAATCATAAATTATGATGTATTTTTAGAATTTGCATAATTAAATTAATATTTTGTTTCAGATGCGGAAAGATAATGGCTGAGAAAAACCAGGATGTAAGGTAAGGAAGTTATAACTACTGAATCATCCTTCAAATAAAATAATTTAATTATTAATTCGATATATATTCATTAGGAAAACGTAGGCCAGACCAGTTAATTACTACAGATGAAGTCGGTTAAAACCCATGTTATTCATTTTATGACAAAGAAAAACAAATCAAACTTGTGAATGACGTGACTAGCCACAATATTTTTGTAGCAATCATATATGATCGTTAAAAATTCAATTAGAGACTTGTAGACACAATGAATTTAACGCACCGTTGGTTAGCTGCCGTGTCTTAAATACCTACCTAATGTCTATTCTATTAAAACTACTGAAAGCAACAGTAATTATGTTGATGAGTTAGGTAGTATGTTTGTAGGTCAGCTAAATTCTAAGTAGATTTTTTTTTCCATAATATATGTATAATGTCTTAAGGTTTTGATATTTGTGATTATAAGGTATTATCAACTAATGCACTTCTCGTTGACCTAGATTCATGAAATTTGGTAGGAACTATACTTAGTCGCACACCGTACCTTCCTATTTTAGCAAAATTGATTAATTTGTTTTTCCTTCCAATTTTTTTTTATTTGTCTGAACAGTTCTATGGCTGTCTGATTGATCGCTCAAATACTAAATAAGTTAAGTCGCATAAAATTGAATCGTTTAATTAGTTACTTTAATTGATAAGTTCAGTACTATCAGATGTAGAGCAACTCTACCTTTCCAGGACAATTCTACTGTACCTACCGGTTTGTGTACTCAAAAACACTACCATACCCATTGTCAATCGCGAGTGTTTTAATATTTTTGTAACCAAGACATCTCTGATGAATACAGTGGGTACTGTATCTAGGTTTGTTTAAAGACATACATGAAATACCTACACTAGTAATATTGTTGATAACACTACCTACATCTTGCACGATATTTATCACAAGTACCTACCTAAAGTTTACAAATTACAGCCGATTGTATTTTTATGGCATAATATATTATGCCATATCCGATTGTATTTTAATGGCATTATATAACTGAACAAACTTTAAAAATAACAGGGTCTCAACAAAATATAAAAAATTTAAGCAAAAAGATATCCATCTACAACTAACCATTTGATATCAGGCGTTAAGCTTTAATCTTGAACACCAAACATTTTCAGTAAATAACAAAAATTTATCAAGTTAAGGATTAAAATGACCCAGGAAGCAATCTGTCTCAAATGAAGGAATTTGGAGGCACTCAAATCTGTTCTTATGGGTCCAAACGTGGATGTGACGAACGGCCGGTCAGCAGAAATATAATAAGTTTCCCAAAATGCCTGAAGCTATTTGGAATCAGAACCGATTCTCTGACGGTTATCTAGTTTCAGTTTTTTAGAGGAAAGTATTTTAGAAAGAAATGTGTAGGTACGTAGCTAAGTACGTAAGAAATATAGTTAATCGTCAAAATTGTTAAGCTATTTTCGAGATTTAAAAATATTTCGGCCTAATATTGCGACTGCTATAGGGCGACGGCTACTACAACATGCTCGCTGTTGTAGGGCACAGATTTCCATTTAGAGTGAGAGTCTCGTAGAGGTTGGTTATTAAGATATAAACGTACGATATGCCAAGAGCTACTATCTAGTCACTAAATAAAATAAAAAAACAGCCAATTCATTCAAAAACAGCCCCAAACAATAGCGCCGTTAAACTCACAACTTACGTCAAAAAAGTCACAACTTATTTTTAAGAGGTCACAACTTTACGGTGTGGAAGTCACATGCCCATAAAACCTACGGTCACCTGTTGTGCGTCAATAAAGTTTGAATGCTCGTCTGATTCACATTAAAACGTTTAATACGCCAATCGAGAACGATTTCATTCACGTTTACGATTTACGAGGTGACGATTTTGTTGTCTTACGACGGGGTGGCGCAGGTTTATTTACTTTTCACGATTTCGAGTGCCCTTGCTGTAAGTGTGACTTTTGTTTATCGTGATTTTGATTTGCTAGCGTATTAGGTAGGTAATCTAGACTACGAGGGAGGCCTATGTTCAACAATGGACGTCCTACGGCTGATAATTATTATCGTCTAATCTGGAATGTAGATATATAAAGTAGCGACATAGATAAAAATACAACATAATATATAATATGCCCCAATTCAACCATCTATGAAATGTAAATAAAGATTAAAAATAAATAGTTAAGATGTAATGACTCTAAAGCGTACCAAATGCTTTGACTATGAATCAGGTTTTGGTGATTTTAAAATAAACAAGCATTTTAGTAAAATTATCTGAACTTAAAATATTTGTTAGTAATAGGTAGTGAAACTTAAACTTCTTACGTAATTTTAAATAATCGTTCATTTATATTTAAGCTAGGTACATTAACATGAGTACCTACCTATTCAATCAATCAAATCATTAATTTGCTAACATACCTAGTTAAGAATTACGTATACATGTTACACATATATTTTACCTGTTAAATATAGGCTATATTTTATGCCGGGAATGTGTAAAGTTCCCACGGGATGCAACCAAAATTGCAAGCAATAGTTAGTTTTAGGTAATAAGTATATCTAGTGCCATCCACGAAGACGCCTGATTTTGTCAAAATTAGACATTAGTGACATTGTAATAAGAGCCACGGCACGCGTCATCGTGAATGACTCCCTATGACTGACCTATGATTAGGTAACTTTACAATACAATATTCAGGTAATATAATTGTAAGTTCAAACCTAGTTACCTATTATTCATGAGTAACTCTATGACGTTTAAGCTAAACCTAATTGAATTGAAAATTACCGTCGGTTACTAATAGACATAACTCCGTAGAGTAGGTAGTTCCAATCAACCAAGGCTGTCGTAATTGCTACTTGTTTACACTTACCCTCTGTCTCTACATTTCTTTCAATGTAGGTACCTACCTATACCTACGTACTGATATATAGATATCTACTTAGTTACTTACCTACTCTCTACTTGTAGGTTGGTATTACAGAAGATGCATCTATCTTCTGTAATTTATGTTCCTGTTTACCTCCATTATTATCATAATAATTCCTGATGCAATAAAATGTTCAATGGCCTCATAAAACAAGGTATTTTTCGGAGTTTGCTGGCACGCGGTTTCCTAGCAGGGTTATTTAGGGTAATAAATATTCGCTAATAGATTTTCATGGCTCTTATCTGTCAAAACTTAAATTATAAATCCGTCCTTTATCCAATAAATTGTTTTATTTAAAACAATCTAAGCCAGGCTTCATGTCTTTCACCAAAACAAACCAGCCCCACATTTCATTGAAAAACACGTAGCCCTGTGCCATGGGACATAACTCAAATGACTGCAGCATACATCTCGAATATAAAGGAGGATCTAGACAAGCTCCGCCTAAAATAGCATGGCCGCTTGTTTTGCGCACGCCTTTGCCCTCCTATTGGTCTTATCAGCAAAAACTTGTTTGCCTCCACACGTATTGACCAATCAACGCCGTGGAGATACCTAAATTCTAATTGAGAAGCCGATGCGCTTATCTCCCTTTTTACCTCAAGTGCGAGGAGAGCGGTTAAAGTTGTGCATGTAGTGGTAAGCAAGTAGCTGTTGCAGAAATTTGCGTATAGATGGCGCTGTAATTCACGTAGTTCGCGCGCTATACGCTAGATGGCGCTAGGGATTATGTTGATGTAATGGGAGCTTAGCGTCAGCTGTTCTTAAATTAAAGCAACGTGTTAATCAACATAACCTAAAACGTTTAGCCTTATTGTGATCTGCTCACAGGTACGTTGCACTGTGTTAGAATAGAAAATTGAGTAAAAATGTAATAATGTAAAATACATTGAAATGGTTTTTGTAATAACCTTACCTTAAACTAACAAGGTGGTAATTGAGGCACTTATCTTTATACTTATGTACGTACCTGGTATGTAGAGTTGTGGAAAAAAATGACATTATCTTTTTATTGTTCCTAAACTAATTCACTAAATTATGCACTAACTCTTTCTGCACAATCAGAAAATGGTACTTACCTAATAATCTGTGTCTTCTTCATTCGAGCAACAAACACCGCAATGAAATAAGTAGTTGAAACGGTACTTACATTATACTCTATGCTACTGATTTTCGCAGTAATGCTCAGTAGGTAATCTTTAAAAAAGCGACTCTCGTCGTTGGAACAAAGGGCGTTTTTGCAATTAAATCTTAACACTACGACTGCAGACGGTAATTTTGACAGCTGACAAGTCGGGTTAGCTATAAATATTAGGAGAGTGATTGCGTGCGTAAACTCCGTTAGACTTAACTCAGCCATTCGTGAAATTATAAAACAACGTGACAGGCAGTTAAATCAGCTGACGGTTAGTGTTTTGCTAGAAAAAACTGGATTTAATTGGGTTCCGTTTTAGACTTGCTCTAGTTACACATTAACACCTAATTAAATAGTAATAAGAGACTTCTTAAGTTTAAGAATAATTTATAGATTTACTATGATTACTCTCTGTAAGATTTTTGTGCCCATTGCTACTTAGAGCGTCGCGTTTCTAGTAGGTAACCTAAAATAGTAAAAATGTACATAAAGTGACGTAAGGACAAAAAACTCATAAGTTATCTACCTACACCCCATCCCAGCCTATATACATCCCACTGCTGGGCACAGGCCTTCTCTCAGAACAAGAGGGTTTGAGCCATAGTTCCCACGCGGGCCCAGTGCGGATTGGGAACTTCACACGCACCATTGAATTGCTTCACAGTTTGGGCAGGTTTCCTCACGATGTTTTCCTTCACCGCAAAGCTCGTGGTAAATATCAAATGTAATTCCGCACATGAATTTCGAAAAACTCAGAGGTGCGAGCCGGGGTTTGAACCCACGACCCTCTGCTTGAGAGGCGATAACTTATTAGAACTATTCTAGAATTACTTATTAGGATTATTATTAGGACTTCTCTGTTACTAACATATCATATGGATCGTATGAAAACTGAATTAAACAATTTTTTTTATACTTAAGGCATGTTAAAAAAAAATTTGCTTTCCTAAAAATAAAAAACCTAAGAACATATAAGCTTTACCTACTTTTTAGTAGGTAGGAAATTTTGCTACAACAGTAATATAAGCACAATAATGTTTATGCCAATTGTAATATTGAAAAAACATTGTTTCTTTTTGAGAAGAAGAAATGGTGAATATAATTGTTTTTGAGTGCGTTAGACAAGATATACTCTCCGGTTGAGGAATCGATAGCGAATCTGTTATACCTACCATTCACAGTCACATTATAACTTTCGAAAGAACCCTAAAACGAAATCTATAAACACGATTAAGTCAATCGGCCATAAAAACGATACAGCGATCAGTAGTTGATACCTAAGTCATTATCTAACGCTAGAATTGAATAGTTATTAGCTCTAACGTCGAATCTAATTGTTATCACGCCATTCATATCAACCTAATGTTTTTTAAGTCGCAATATATTATTCTGATTAACTAGGCAATGGTTTATTATGAAGGCTTGCGTGATGTGCTTTTGTTTTCATCGTAAAAATTATAATGCGGTTTTTTGATAGGTTTTGTACAAAAACTAAAAATAAAAAACATTATAACAAAAGATTGAACCGACTACAAAAAATCATGAAAATATTTTTCTACCAGTCTGAAGTCGGTCGGTGCCTCAGCACGAGCCAGCTGGAGTGATTGAAGCGCAACAAAAAGTGCTTAGCTACCTAGGTGAGGTAGATGACTATAGGTCCACTCTTGCTGGCTCGTGCTGAGGCACCGACCGACTTCAGACTGGTAGAAAATTATTTTCATGGTTTTTGTAGTGGGTTAAAAAAAAATATACAATTTTTTTTTCACCCTTTTTAGTGTAAATAATCTAAGATACAATAGTTTCATGTCAACTGCTCGTCACCTTTTACAAAGGATTGCTTTTTCCGATGTAGAGACTTTCTTTATTGAGGAGTACTGGTGCTTCACCACCCATTCCATTTCACCATATGCATTACGAGGAGCATAAATTGCTTAGCAACTGTGTTAAAGTAATTGAAATTCAACCCGTGAAATACTTGTTTAAGTAGTAACTCCGATGGTCAACTCCACTTGACCAAATGATGCTTTTCAAGAGCAAATGCACGAGTTACTACTAAATATATCAAAATTACCATAGGTGCCTACAACATTTGAAGAGTTCCCTCGATTTCCTTAGGATCCATTCATCAGATCCTAATTTGGTGCTTATGGGACATAATTGAAAGCATTCAGACGAACGCAAAAAAAATATCAAATCGATTCATAAATGACGGAGTTCTGAGGCAAAAAACATTAAAAAAAATACAACCGAATAGATAACCTCCTTTTTTTGAAGTCGGTTAAAAACAGTACTCTCTCCCACTATTTCATCTACCTGTACAATTTTTCATACATACCTACTTAGTTTTTCAAAGTAGCTACGCTTTTGTCAACACTTACTTTCTATTTATTTCCCTAGTGTTACTAGATATCTATTTATCAATCCCTAATAATTGATTGCTTTATTTTTTTTTTTTGTATTTATTGTTCTCATTTTATTTTAGTTTATTTTGGATATTTGTGTTTTTTTTTATTCGACTAGATGGCAAACGAGCAAGTGGTCTCCTGATGGTAAGAGATCACCACTGCCCATAAACTTATGCAACACCAGGGGTAGAGGCCTAAGATGCGATACCTCAAGTGCCAGTAATTTCACCGGCTGTCTTACTCTCCACGCCGAAACACAACCGAATAAACTTTTTTCAATTTTTTTTTTCAATTTCTTAATTGACTAGGTACTCCAAAATTTACTGGAAGGGATCCCTTCAGGGATTTGTAGTTTGAAATTTTCTGTTTGTAACCTTTCTGCATTTCCTTTTTGCACAATAAAGAGTTTTACTACCACTAGGACTATTTAGTTGTTGGGCTTCACTAAATCACTTTTTCAACGCCGTTGGTTCATCGAGTGTTTGCCCACACTACAGGGGTCACGACGGCAGTGCGATGGCCTATGGCCGATCGGCTAAACACGACTTTTATTTAACCTGTGTGCGTTTGAATAAGTTGCGTAAATTCATATCACAATAAGTCGTCATCGACACAGTTCCTTGCAATTGCTACTTTTACGATCCAGCAAAAACGTCAAACACGCTTCTGGTGAGGTAAATGCCCCAGTGTTTGACATGCTAATAACAAAAGTATCTAACAGCTCTTTTTAATATTTCAATAAAAACGATAAGTGACGTACCTACGATAAGCGAGTTCACGTACCTATCTAAAATCCATCTAATACTTTCTTTACATATTATAAAGCATAATTACATCCACAGTAGTGACATAATTTGCCGAAGTGATTGTGTGCACAAAAATAAGAAATGCCCACCTAGGCCATGCATCAAAGGTTTGTAAGTTTTGTAACTAAGCGGCAACGACCACGAGTTATTGGTGGCGCGACGAACGTGTTCTCTGTTCATTACGCGGCTGAAACGCTCGCTGCACAGCGCCTACCTGGCAACACACGCAATGGGCAGAGAAAACGCTTGTAGCACCGCCCCGGCCGCACGGAGTTGTGGCCGGGCCGTAACAGTCACGTTTTGCTACGATTTCCACGCAAATAGTCGATTCGCCCTTAAAATACTGCCTTTACTAATCTTGTAAACTTAACTTTTTACCTATATCATAGTGTGTCTGCATATTTCCAGTGAATTTTAGACCTTTTATGCCCTGAATAAGGTATATCTTCGGTTGAAAGCAAATAATCGGCTTTGCGTGAGTGCTCGCAAATTTGTATTCAAAAGATACCTACCATCGAAGTACACGATAATCATAAAACAGACGATTTAAACTCTGATTTTGGCGAGTTTTGAATATTTCTCGTACCTACCTCGCAGGTAGGTAATATGATATGCACTTGTGGTTGTAGGTATCGGTTGCGTCAGACTTAACCTTTCGTTAAGAACGTACGTAGTTACTTATGTATATGCACGGTTTTAAATATCTGTATTTTTTAAATTATGTCCTTGTTAAATATCAGTAATCTACTAAGATCCGTATCGGTATCTTAATTAATTAAATTTCGGTTAGTTAACGTGCCAGTGTTGGTCATTGTCCCAGTAATTGTCATCTTTAATTTTATGTCACTACCAATAAACGTGACATCGTCTTCGTTCGGGCGTTAGCATGTCAATCAATAGGATATTTACCTTACTTATTTTTAAACTTATGGTAGTTTTTAAATATTCACCTACAAACTATACAAAAAGGATGACTAAGATGAGGATAAACACACCGGCGTTTGTGAAGTCAAAGAAATAAAGTGTTATATAAACGGTCCATTAAGACGCCTTCTATCTCAAATGAATATCAGTTGAATGTATCAGATATTAGTTACTTATTGAAATCGCAAACGGCGGTGTTTTAAAGCAATGAAACGAAAAAGAATAAAAAGGTTTATTATCATACTGCTTTTATTATAATACACTAATAGTTGCAGTACCTAATATAATGCATCCTGAACGAAAACCTGGATGAAGACATTAACTGACATAACATAACAGTTGTTTATAATATAAGCTTGATTGATGCGGAAGCTTCTAAAATTTATTATTAGATAAGTACTAGATAGGTAAGTACCTACTGACACAACACATAAACCCATCATGAGTTAATAACGGTTTATATATACCTAACCAAAACTTTAGTGTGTTCAGACACTTTTTTATTTATTTAATGTAGGTGTCTATGACGAACCTACTGTTCTAGCTACTTAATAATTTATGTTTAACTGTAAAAAATATATCTGTGTAATCTATCCTTTAAATAATTTGGAAATTCATTAAGTCTATTTGAACTGTTAACAACACATTAGTTAATATTCCGGCCATAATTAATAACAGTCTAAGTGTTACAAAAGGTCTCAACATGTATATGTATACATGTAGGTGCATTGTCTTCGATGTAAAGTTATGATATCAAGCTTTATAGCGATAAATAATTGTTAACATTAATTTATCAAAAATCAAATCAAAATAATTTATTTTCGGATTACTGAGTAGATCCAAGTATTGTTAGTGTATACAATATTCTTATGAGAATATGGTACTAAATATGACCGAAAGTGACACAAGCTGAGGTAATGAAATTTATCAATAACTTAAACTGCAAGGAGATTACATTCATAATATAGGCGCTAGGAGCATTTTCTAAACGCATGAAAGGTATAAAGATAAATTCTCATACAAATAAAATACTAAAACCTAGTGGAAGGTGGACCAAGTAATTTTATAGCCATCTTATTATTATTCAGACAACTGCCGTCAACATCTCTATTTTTACAGATATTTCGTAAATTTTCGCGTAAATGTGCAACACAATTTTAAATAATTTGAAATGCTTTCCCACACCTCAAACAAGACGGAAAATAGATCGGGAACAATCCAATAAATTCAGTGAATCGGTTCCCGTCTGAACAAGTTACCCTTTCTCATAGAAAGCAAGAATTACGTTCAGAGATCCGACGAAGCTGCTAGTTTACAATGATAACATCTCTGAAGTGACACATAATTGGAAAAACATTAGATAGATTTTTTGGAGCAACCGTCAATCGCACTAATTGTAGGCCTTTCATTTTACATTTTGTTACGAAAGTACAGCTACAAAAATGCGTTTAGGAATTTATTAGAAAAACCAGTATTTTAAATCTAATCAGTAAAAAAATATTCTTACGTTAAGGTATGATGACCTTTTACTTGGAAATGAAACGTTGTAAAATCATTTAACTTATAGTTATGATTAATATAATATTCTTTTAACATAGCGTTAGCATTATGAAAACTGATTTATTATTTTATAAACGACTTGCATAAATATTTACCTTGTGAACTAAAATGATTTTTTAGAAATAGATTTTATTATTAAAATAAAATACACCCGTGTATCTCTTATATTAATATTCAAAATATGCCTGACATGTTTTGCTGTTTGTTTTTTTCATGTGGTTCCTTATCAAGGTGAGCTCGAACATACCATGAACTCGAGAGTTTACGCTCGTCTTTTCGCACAATATTTCCTTGACAAGGATTGGTTCCAAACCAGTCGGGCATACTTCAAAGATTACCACTAAGTAGGTATTTACAGTAAAATATTTTCGTAATAATTATTTCCTACATCATATTTTTTCTGATAATCATAACCATCTTCGACTCGATATCCCGTGGCGCCCATTGCAAACTCCGATTATACTTTCAACATGATTCACTTTCATCGCCCATATTCACCACTTTCGAAGTACGAAATTCCGACCTGCAAACATATAAAATCGCTAAATTACACACAGCAAAACAAACGTGCGTTACGTATAAGATATTCGCGTAAAACATAGACGCGTTACGTGTTCCGAATGAGTTCTGCGTAGGTATATATGTACGTGTATATAGGCGTATGTATATTGAATGTGCCGGTCGGGAACACTGAAGTGCAGTTTGGGAATACCGCACCGACTGATACCCCGGTAAAGTACTGGAGTACGTACGCGGCGCAGGGAATAGAGGTAGGGGATAAGTTTGAAGATAAACTCAGACAGTTCAAGATTACTGTGCCTAGGAACTTAAATGCTTCTGTACTTGTATTCTCTACTTATGTATGTATAATAGAAAAGTACGTAAACGTACGTACATTTAATTGTACAAAAGTAAAGAAAGAAACACAATTCACAAATAAGGCAAACTACCTTTGAATAGATATGAGAAGCATATAAGTAGTTAGGGGCCCACAAAAAGTTAATAGGTTTACAAATATAGAAACAACAATAAAACTTTGATCAGAAAAATAAAAAGTGAGTATGTCACACTGCCTTTTGTCCTTTAATTACATTTAAGAGTACATAGCAAAACATTCATTTTTTTAATGGTGAAAACTTAAGATTTTTAATTTAATATTTATACGTACCTTCGCGCGCCTCAATTTTAAAGGAGCGAGCTTTATCCAGCGAGGTATTTTCAGATGCATCTCACCTCTTCTCCTCGTGTATATCGGACGGGGTCAATAAAATATGTAGGCACGGCGCGCTGCTGAGCCCTCTCCTTTCCTATAACAAGAAAGTAGGTATTTTTTCTATGCATTCACCGTATCACTAAAAATGCTTTAACACATGTAGATGTGACGTTCACTGCTCCTTTAGCAGATGATTTGTTCACAATAACATAATTTTGGAATATATTTTCGTGTAGTCGAACATTGGTATGGAAATAATAGATATTAAATATAATTATGTATACAAGCTTGTGAGCGTTGAATATCATGTTATTAGGCATGTACAAAGTAATTGTATTATAAAATTCTACTTGTATTTTCATCCTCAATTATGGTAACCGATCTCACGTAGTCGGTGAATAATAAATTTTCATATTTAATACTTAACTAATATGAACGCTAAATAATTTATCTACTCAATTCTACGAAGACAAGGCTCAAATGAAATCCATTTTCCTGAGCATAAGGCATCAAATAACTAAGTTTATTATCGCTATACTTTTACTAAACATCACTGGCCTAGTTTCAGCATTAAATCTAACTGTAACGCTTGCAAAACAGCAAAAGCTCTAACATTAATTTACAATAAATAAATCAAATATAAATCATACATTTTCTCGTACAGTTACAACTCACGTTCATTGATTTAGATACGATTGTTGGCAGTTGGCGGGACGTATCTACTACGGCATAAATTAATTCTAAATGTGTCGGAATGAATTTGAAATGTATGCGTCTGTGATAACACTTAGGGTACACAGTTCAATTGATTTAGGGCCGATGGACCTGTGTGGCGACGCTACAAGACTACTGTTACTTACTAAAGGGGTACAAAAATAACGGAATTTTAGCGAGTTTTCGCATACTTTTTTAGCAGTAAAAGTATACTTAATACCCAATAAAAATACAAACTTTTACCGTTTTCGTATCTGTACTTTTCACTTTAAAATCTAAAGGCGATAAAATATAGTAAAAAGTTACATGCCTTTAGTCTGTTCGGTTTCTTTCAATCGGCAATGTTTTATACAGTATTATTTTGGGCCGGATAACAACACTGTTTTTACATTGTTCGTGTGTTTTAAAAGTTTTTATTGGACAAAACGCGTAGGTCGAATAATCAAGTGCCACTGCAGGGTTTCCAATTCGTATCGGATGAGAAATTTATAACCTCAGGTAAGAGGCAGGCTGAGATTAAAGGCTCAGGTATTTCCACAAATGCGGATTTATTTTTCTTATCTTTTTAGTAATCTGAGACACTGCTAATATACCTAGCAACGGAATGACGTAGCTGGGTATTTTGATACCTACTTTTTTAACAAAATGCATGACATGTTATAGACAGACCCTTTAGTTTTTAATGCAAGCTTTATTTGTTTGTTTGGCGACCAGATAGCCCAGCAATTAGAAGAGAACCTGACTATTAAGCTTGAGGTTTTGGGGTTCAATCCCTGGTCGGGGCAGATATTATGTAAGTATAAGAATGTTGTTCTCAAGTCTTGGGTGTTTAAAGCCTAATTTAAGTACCTACATTTATTCTTAACTAAGTACCCATAATGCAAGCTGTACTTACTTTAGGATTAGGTTAATTGATGTTAATTATATATTTATTTATATTTAATGTTATCTATTTAATCTAGGTTATTTTAAGTCAAATTTCAAGCCAATCACATTATTGAGAGCGAGTGAAATTTGATAGTTAAGATTTAATTATATATCCACGCGTATCCATTAACACCGCGGTATCTAAATTTTAAAATAAGTAAAAGCTTGTTAAAACAACTTGGTTAAGTACTCGTAGGTACCTACTCAACACTTGTACACCATCACACAAGCAAGTAAAAAATAATTTAATATCATTCTTGCCTAGATACGTAGTTGTAAATACTTATTAGTTACATTACAAGTAGGTTTTACAAACAACCACAAGTGGGCGCGGTTATTAACAACTTACATGTCATTATTATACCTAATCTAGTTAGATTTCTACAATCCCGTAGCCGAAGCAAACGTTAACCTTAACGCCAATATTTTCCGTTTCCCGTGCCCAGTTACGTTTGACAGTAAACGATGTTGTCTCATTAACAGAGAGGCACAGCTCGTTCAGCTAAGTTACTGACGGCGGGT
Source organism: Choristoneura fumiferana (assembly GCF_025370935.1). Lineage (NCBI taxonomy): Eukaryota > Metazoa > Arthropoda > Insecta > Lepidoptera > Tortricidae > Choristoneura > Choristoneura fumiferana. The sequence goes on from NC_133484.1 coordinate 12,480,784, forward strand.
GCACTAAAGTATAGAGGTTCATGATCATGAGCGGGCAAATACGGGGCACCTACAGGGAGGGTTAGGAAGTAGATATCGATTGGCAGACCCCTTTTATCTTACCTTTACGTTTTTCGCTTTAGACGCTCGGGTTAGGATTTTGTTGGGAAATGTAGATAAGTAATTTGTGGGTCTTTAAATTTTGATTGAATACAGTAGATACGTATAGCAACACTTTAAACGAATGTTTTTAATATGATATTTTTACTTACCTATCTCATTATTTTATTAACAAATTGGTAAGATATAACTAACAAAGAGTGTATTTACATAAAAAATTATGAAATATAAAATAAATAGGAACCTAACGTACTTAGTTTTCTAGAAATGTTATGTTGCTATTATCTAGTCTAGTCAAACTGTTTTTTAAGCTTATGCATTGGTTATCATAATTTGATTTCATGTCAGATAAGCAGGAATTTTATGCTGCTCTTAAGAGTGTTCAATCAACTTGAAACTGCTTAAAACATAAAACAAAGTAGACACGTTCAAGTACAAACACACGAATAATTTCGCCTTATTAAATTGTAATTAAGTAAAGAACTTTCACTAGAGACTTACCTAAGTATTAAAATAAAAAAATACCATCAATATACCTAATATCCTTCAGATGAAAGATCGTTTACGCAAAAGCAAGATAAGATAAAGTAGATATTTAATTATGCAAAGTAAACTGATAAGAAACTTGAGACAGGAGACATAATGTTGTTTGAAAATTATACTTGAATATCTGAATTTAACATTTTCTACCTACCTTAATAACATGTCAAAGTCGGAAAAAATACTTGCACCTGCCGCGGTTTCCTCCAAACCAGTTTGGTACTAAACATGCCCCCGTTAGATACTAATTTTACGAGGTATCTGGGAGTAATCACCTCCTCCTGCTTTGGTATAACAAGGCCTTTGTACCTATGTACATACATATATATACCAATCTGAACATTTACCTCAGATCTCCTTAACAAAAAGCTTAGTAATCTACGTAGTAAGTATTTGGGTTTGTATGCTCAAGTTGGCACACATACATGCATAAGTCGTAAACTAGCTAAGTTATACTGTTGATATTCTCTTATTTACCCACAGCGAAATCATTTTAAAGCCTTAACGACCCTCATACATGCTAACTGTTTACATTACAAAAAATTAAAAACGTCTCGATAATAAAGAAGATACCTCTGAAGTTAATATTTTGGTAGATTAAGAAAGTCGTTTTTTGAAACGAGGATATCGCGAATGTCGCAAGCACTCGCCGCCCGGAGGTCACAGTCGGTACGAGAACAAAAAATTAAGCTACTCGAGGTGCCGAGCTTTCACGCTCGATAAGGCGAAACCCAATTATTTTCCATATTCCGAAGGCTTAACCGTTCATAACGAACTTAAAACATGATGAAGTGGTAATAAATATGATTTTTGAATTTGTCATCGATGGGAAACCGAACAGACGTTTTCTTTCGAAATTATTAACACATAATAATGTATTTTTATGCTTCCTCTTAATGGAACGTCGGGGCAATCGGCGTTGTACAAATGTTCGGGGTTCGAGATACGGCCCCAATAACGTTTCATGTTAATGGACCCGTCCGATAGAGGTGCGACTGGGCTGTCCCTCCGCGCACTCGCCGACATCTAAACCACACATACACCTACCCACATACAACCTCTCACTTTACGACGTCGATAGTTGCGTGTACCTACTGTCCGGACTTTTCCCGGAGACCTTCCATGAAGCATACACAGCCACAAGGTAATACCATGTCAGTGTAAAGAGCATAGATACCTTTTATAAAGTAAAATGCGGATGTCTGTTTATGTCAATAATCTTCCATTTTATTCACCGATGACGACCGTAATTTTTATCGCAATGCTGAGACTTAATAATAACCATTCGTTCAACCTTTAAATTATACATAAAAATAACACTTTACGACTGTTAATCGACTATCATAATTGTTATGAAATCTATTAAGGTCTTTCAATGAAAGGCAACGAAAATAGAAGCCGCCCCGATCGGAACGGCCTGCCTGCGGGCTTTATACGCCTATTAACGCTTTATATAACACGACCGAAATATCGACATGTTGTGTTATTATTCTTTTAACAATCTATAATTCAGTGCTCATAGCACACCGTACAAATGGATCTTGAAAAACAACCATTTATTTTGACAAGCTGCCCCTTTGAAGAGGTCGTAAAAATAGTAAGGCATGAACGAAATCTTTCCCTTTTTCAACGGATCAGAGCGCAATTCGCATCGCACTACTAGAAGCAGATATAAGATTCGGTTTCTTAGTTAAGCTAGACCTTTATTTTAATTTGGAATGAGCTTTTTATAGAGGACTTTCGGGAGAGGAACGATTTTTCATAAATGATGAGGCGGCACTGATTGTGTATATTGGATAAATATTTTTAAGAAAAATTTCGGAGGCGGAAAAATGTAGGGTGTAATAAATATGGGGCAGCTAAGCCGCGTCGACATGTGTAGCCAATCGGTCGATCAAGGGCATTAGGCAGCCACGAGTTTAATCAGCTCGAGCATCAGGAATTACGAGATACCTAGGGAGCGACTTGACAACCCATTTGCGAAGATTATACACTGGCAAAGTTGGACTCTTTGGCAAGATTCTTGCACGTTCTTCTTAGTAGGGTAGTCTTGTGAAATGCTTAATTATTTGAATTTCAAATTAGAAGCTATTTAATTATTACCTATTTTTTTTTTAAGACTAAATATATTTATTAAGATAACAAAAAGAAGAAATAATACCAAATATTATAAACTAAATGAAAATCTATATTAAAAACTAAGCGTAAATATCTAAGATTATAAATAACTAGCGAAAATCTAATATTAAAAACTAAGCTAAGTATCTAAGAAAGGGTTTCGGTAGCCATTACGCCCAAAAAAGGGTTCCGTAGCCATTATGAAAAAATTAAGTAATATTTTTCTAAGGATTTTCGTATACGAAATCTTCCAAGTTTAGGTGTATTTTATACCAGGCTGCTATCTACTCATAAACTACTAATAATTCTCAAGCAAGCTCAGCCGTTATAGTTTTTCTTGAATGTTTGATATACTTACTACCATTCTCAATATTTTTTAATTTTTCCACCCACCGGTTTAGATTTTAGAGGGGGGGGGGGACGCTCGATTTTAATGAAAATTGGCACTTTAAAGTTGAATATTTCGCAAACAAAGCACTGAATCGAAGAATCGTCTAAGCAAACCCCTAATTGTTTTGAAATACCAATCCAACGATACCCCAAACTATAGGGTTGAATGAGAAAAAAAAATCACCCCCACTTTACGTCTATGTACCAAAAAAAAAAATTTTTGAAATTTTTATTATACCATTTGTGTCGGCATTGTTTACATATATATCTGTGCAAAATTAGAGCTTTCTAGCATTGATAGTCCCCGAACAAAGCCACGGACGGACGGACAGACAGACAGACATGGCGAAACTATAAGGGTTCCGTTTTTGTCGTTTTGGCTCCGGAACCCCAAAATAGGCCCCTGGATTTGGGTACACATATATGTGAATAGCAGAAAAAAAAGCGGCCAAGTGCGAGTCGGACTCGCCCATGCAGGGTTCCGTAGCAGCAAGTAACATAATATAAAAGTTTCCTTTACTTAACGATTTATGACGTATTAACAAAAACTACTTACTAGATATCGTACAAATCAATTTTCCGTGGAAGTTTGCATGGTAATGTACATCATATATTTTTTTAGTTTTATCATTCTCTTATTTTAGAAGTTACAGGGGGGGGGGGCACACATTTTACCACTTTGGAAGTGTCTCTCGCGCAAACTATTCAGTTTAGAAAATATGCCAGAGATTCAGTAAGTATCGGGAACCCCCAAAATTTATTGTTTTTTTTTCTATTTTTGTGTGAAAATCTTAATGCGGTTCACAGAATACATCTACTTACCAAGTTTCAACAGTACTTATAGTTCTTATAGTTTCGAAAAAAAGTGGCTGTGACATACGGACGGACAGACAGACATGACGCATCCATAAGGGTTCCGTTTTTTGCCATTTGGCTACGGAATCCTAAAAATATGAACCTACCTCTTATGTTACGTGTCATGTTGTTTTTAGGATTTCGCAAATTCGCAGTCCTACGAGAAAATCTCGTGGTTTTGTCATTAGTCGTTGCTTAAATATAAAAAAAAACTATAGCAAAAATTGCATTTTAAATGCTATTTAACGTGCAATTATTACAATTAAAAAAAAATTGCTGTTTTTTTGTATTTAAGCAGCAAATTGTCCGTCCATCTGTCCGTTTGTCTGCGGCTTAACTTACGGGCTGTTAATACTAGAAAGCTGTAAGTTTGAATGATCATAATCACGTTGACAAAATGGTAGAATAAAATTTGCTAAGAAAATGTCTTTTGAGGTACCTCCCGTATACATACTCGTAGGTAAATTGAGGATGATTTTTTTTCAGGTCTGAATACTCATTGTAGAGTATTGTTAAATAAAATATGTCTTTTCAAAAAAATATAAGTTCGCTAAGACCGTTTTTGATTTAGAGATCCGTTTGCAAACTTAGGCTTTTAAGTGCTAATTTTTGTTACAAACAACTGTCCCCGGCCGGTCCTCTACAAGCTAAACCGTTCGCTAGAAAAATATGAAAAAAAAATTTGGTTGTAGTCCATGTAGGTAATGAATTAAAAAGGAAAACTATCACAGCATTAGACTTTACAAGTCGATCTAAACTTAATAATGAATATTTGCCGCATATTAGTAATGAACCCTATTACATGGCCTGTGGCCCGACCTGCTCTTGGCCGCTTTTTTCTAATAGAAATATGTCTTGGTCATATACTTATAAACATACCTACTAGGTACCAACTTACATATTTCAATTATAAGTAAGATAATAGAACGCTTTAAATGGTATTTACATAATGGAAATACATAAATATTAATGACTTATGACAACAAAGTAAGATAACTTATAATTACATTTAACAAATTCTTAGGCAGAAATATTTTAAGATTGTTTATGAGCTATTTATGGAAATTGAATGGTTGTGTGATTTAACATAGTGGTACATGTAAAGTTAATTAAAACCTAATAATTTAGTGGGTACTAAGAACGCTGACATAAAATTAGTAATGAAATAGTTTATAGAGCTAGGCAGTCTTGTTTTGTAATAGCTTCTAGTTCATAACCATATTTTTACTTACTGGTCACATGCCAGAATAATCGAAACGTTAGCGCGGTTAAGATCGCGAAATCGCGTTGTATGCGGAAAGCACAAGACCGGTCTGAGTGGAAAGCCTTGGGGGAGGCCTATGTCCAGCAGTGGACGTCCTACGGCTGACATGATGATTGATTTCCCACAGTTCTATACGCACGAGACTAAATCCATACTTCCATACTAATATTATAAATGCGAAAGTGTGTTGGTATGTTTGTGTTTGTCCGTTTTTCACGCCGTAACGGAGCGACGGATCGACGTGATTTTTGGCATAGAGATAGTTTATGGGCCCGAGAGTGACATCGGCTACTTTTTATCCCGGAAAAATGCACAGTTCCCGAAGGAACAGTGCGCGATAACCGAATACCACGCGGGTGGAGCCGCGGGCAAAAGCTAGTAATTTATAATTATAATCGTTCAATTGTGCGTTTACGAAACGCGCCTTATTTACGTTACAAGAAAAGACATTTAAGATTTTTGTTTGAATAATACCGTAATTTATTCCATCCAGCAATTAAATTTTGCCGATTTTTTTTAATAATGAGCACTCCGCTTTACGGTTAAAAGAGTACAGAACACAGATGTTTATAATGATTTAATTTCGGCACAGCGCGCGCCAGGCCAACCTATTGGTTTGGATCTTAAGCTTGAGTTTAATCGAGTGGCTGCCTTATTAACATTTTTATGAAAGCCTTAATGAGATATTCTTTTTCTTTCTCGACCGCCGCATCGTCTCCTATCATAATTCCACAGAAAATTGCGTTCTCTACCATATAAATCATCCTAAATAGATAAGGGAAGTATGTAAATATAACTCGATCATGCAGAAATAAGTGGAATTGCGTCGTACGGAGCTGTTTAATAAGTCTTTGCAAGTTATGTTTCTTATAAAAGATAAGATACAAAACCGGGCTTTTGTAATATGTAAACTTGGATTTTAGTGCTGAGGCGCTTCGTAGAATACTAACTCAGCCAATTCAACCCTCTTGCTCGGGGCAAAACATGTACTTACACTACACATTTAGCTCTATATACTCATTATTATATGCAAGTATTTATACTTTGGTAAATATAAAATAGACTAGCATTATGAGTATTGAAACAAAACATCAATCAAGTTAGGTTCTATCTAATTAATATAAAGAAATGCAAATAAATCAACAGGATGATGTTTTCCACAGTTAGTTTCTTATCATTTAGAATTTCACTGAGTTGCAATATATGCGCCTCTTATTAGGTACACTTGAAACTGTACTAGTTTAATTAGACGTTTAGGTACATAAGTAGAAAACGCTTTTCATGTAGTGCTTTTGATGTTTAACATATATTTATATTTAACGCTCTGAGATCAAAGCAAGATTAGTAACGGATCGTGAGAGCGATGCGGTAAGCATAGAATATACAACTAGGCAGGAATATTATAAAAATCTCAACTTAATAATTTTGCTTTAAATTTATGTTATTTGGAATTAAACAGCTTTGTCTACTTAATTTAAATGGAAATACCTAAGTATGTTTAATGTTCGTGGAAATACCTAAGTATGTTTAATGTTCGTGTTATTTATGTATTCATGACTTTTGAAGATGATTTGTTGAAGAATTTTACTACCTACCAATATATATAATATATATTTTTCCTATAAAATGAGTTTATTTTGCTATGTGCTTAGGAAGTAAAAAAACAGACTGACTCCATTTATCTCATATAGTATCAAAACATTTTATCATAATTATGATATTGTAGTACAATTTTCATTCTACTGTTTTCGAATGTTTTGTATGTAAGCAAACGTAATTTTATAAATTAATTATTTAAATCGATGAGTATCAAATAAAAATGCAGTTAAATGGACACCATGAGGAAAAATAGTTGCGCAAGTATAAAGATCAAGTTACAAATAAAATGTACAGTAGATATGCATGCATCTGAATAGTTTTTAATTAAAATAATTGTAAATACCTAGCCAATTTAATTTTACGTTCCTCAGTCTCGTACACCTGTCATTTTGGAAAAAAGTGAACCAATTAAACTTCAAATTAGCATTTTAATGTATTTGGAATGTTGACACGTACGTATTCTGCTAGCGCTCGCGCACCTGATTGTCAACTGGGGGCAATTGTAAAAACATAAAAAGCCTATAAAATCGATCGTAAAAGAATTGTAATTCCGGTGAGCGTCATACCCTTGCGACCGAAGTGGTTTCTACGCTTTTTTTTTGCTTGTGGTAAAATAAAGCATTTTCTGTAAGCGTATACAGGTAAGGATTAAATTACGCCGTTGTTTAATTGAGGCGTATCAAATATTTTAATAGAATTAAAATTAACAGAGCCCATATAAAATTACTGAAAACGTGCAAACGGCGATACAATTTTAACGTTATTATGCCTAAAAGCTGTTAAGTTACAGACGCTCGAATTTAAAGTTAATCTCTGTTATTTTTGAGTTTTATTTTAGTTCCGTTCGTATCTTGGAAAGAAACTCAATACGAATTCCTATCGGGGTAAAGATAAAACTTTTAAGAATTTATTTGAGAGCGCGTTCCTTTTCGGTAACTTTGGTCATAACGGTTCCATGGCGGGATGGGCAACTCGAATCCAGATTTGAAATTTGTAATCGTATTTCACTTTTCCATCTTGTCTTCAAAACAAGATACTCCCTAATAAATACCAACAGTCATATAGACAAAATTTATTAATATTTTTGCACACTAAAAACAAACAATTATTTAGGAATAAGCCATATCGTCAAACTGCTTAAAACAAGTCTCTTATATCTGTTATTTATTTTCAATTCAATTCAAGATTCAACTAATAAAACTGACTTTCATTTGATGAAGCAAGTATTGTTTTGATTACTTACTACATATTGTAGATGAAATTTTCCTAATGCTTTTAAATTTCCTATAGTTGCATCGAGAAACATAGTCAACTAATTAGTAATAATGAATTACCAATCAAATGACAATTATGAAAACCCCTTCAATAAATTTTGCTCGCATTTTACGAAACCTGATGATAGTAAATGACACTTGTCAACGATACATTTCCAAGCTACACATTCCTCGTTTCTATTCAAATCGAAAACATCCTACGCAAGAAAAACCAACCTACATAGGCATGTAGGTAATTACCAACCCACCTACGCTGCGTCTCGGTCCCAAAACTTTGTTTCCATTAGTTTGATTAAGAAAGATCCTTCATGTGAGTATTTAACTTTTAACTACCACAACATACATATAACGAGTTCGTGTGCTTCCGTCTATCAGTTTCGGGCATCTGAAGTTAACGTTCCCGAACGACCCAAAACAAAACACAACCAAATCTACGCGCAGTTCTGTTGATTTTAGTTTGATTGTGGGATGCTACATTCGTCCTTGCGCGTTGAAGGTATCCCGTATCGATTGGTAGTGGCCGATACAACTGCCGCTATTTACGCTTCTTACCTATTTATAAAGCGAGCTATCACCCAACTGCCTGTACCTGCGACACGGACCGACCACATACTTGGTGGTTCAGTTTGAACAGGCTTTACATGGGATGCTTTATAAATCGGTATTGTTAGAGTGGTACAAATCGTTGCGGCAGATCGTGTTTTCTTTGATAACGAAATAAGGGGAACTTTGTCTGTATTTAGGTTTATATGTAGGTGAAAAAGAAAAAAGGAAATATATTATATACAGTTTCAAATAGTCTTACCACCGCCAGCAAACTGTATTTTTTTAATGATGTGTAATGTTGAGGTATCAATATAGAGGTTTTTCTAAACCGCATTTACAGACGATGTGATGAATGATCATTGTAAAATAAATATTTGAAAAAAAAATAGGTTGAAGAAATTACACTAAAGAATAAAAACAACGGATTACTTATTTACATACAAAACTATAGAGTGACATTATATGTGTGATCGTCAGTAAAAAATAATATGAAATTGCCAAATAAACGGATCTACCTAGAATTTATAAAATCAAATGTTATCTTTTAATAATCTAAGATTGTTTAATTGATAGATACTTATTATACTCGATCAAAGATTATCTACCGATAGAACGACGAGCTCATTGGAACACATTAGTGTGACTGTTTCCGTTAATTTCCTCCCACCTGCTAGTTATAAAGTCCAACAACTACTGAGATTCTGTCGCAGCTTCGCGATCGTTAATCCGACTTTATCAGGTGTCGGCGCCTCGCACGACGCACGACGCGTGCCGCCGACTTTACTGTCCATAAACCCAAACTGTTAGAGCTCATTTTTCTTGTTAACGAGCGCCTTGGATTGTTTATAGTGTAAAAAATAAGCGACGAGCATTCACAGCCTCTAAGAAATTAACGACAAAAAATATTTACGTTCACTACCGTGGCACCCAAAGGCTCACGCTAGCTCACCCCTTCCCACCGAAAATCACGCTCGGAAACAATATTTGCACTAAGTTTTCACGGAGCTGAAGGAGAATTACGCAACGCCCCATATATTATTAAAGGCGCTCGTAAAATGCCTGAGTTACCGATTCCATCGACATTTAGTGTGGAACAATCGGCCGTAGTCGGTGAGTCAGTTGCCGCCCGAGGACGGACGTCGAACTACGCCTACAAATCGGAAAATATTACCCTTACCATGTGTTACTGAATAAACAGAGAACCTACACAAACTTGGCTCAGCGACAAACAATTATGTACACGGGTTTCGTCAAAAACAGATCACCCTACTAGAAAATGAGTAGATTTGTCTACAGAGAGGATTTAGTCTACACCTAGTTTATTTACGCGATCCTGTCCTATTCAGCTACCCAGCAAACCAAAAGTAATAATTGATTAAATATATATAAGAGCTATTTATAATGGATTTAACCAGCCTTTTCTAAATGTAATAGGCTATTTTTATTCGGGATCGAGTTCAAAATCCACTAGCGTCTTGCCTAGCAAGTGGATACGCAGGGTACGCTCCTACATTATAAAGTTTTGATTAGAAGAGTTTTATTCCAGACGTGATTCGTTCCAAGGAAACGCAACATTGTCGAGCCCTTGAGCAACTAGATGGGCCGTGTCGCGAAGTCTGTTTCGCGTTAACCTTAATTAAATATTTTAATATATTCCACCCGTTCTACGAATTAATCTTGTGCGTACGTATCTAGTACTTAAGCGGAATATTAATTTAAATCCACTTCACATCTACGCAACAACGTTTAATTAAAAAATGAATGTTTTTTTACGTGTACCGTTACACTAAGCTACCGTTTTTTTAAACAGATTACTTACCGAAAAAAGGTGTGATAGCGCCTATGAACTGTTTAAAAACAATTAAATTGTCATAAAAGCGGTGGATTCCCACCATAATCGTCGTGTAGTCTGAGTCGTTACTACGAGATGATAAACACGCCTCTCGTGCCGAACGTAAAATATCTTTTGTTACCATTTTATGACAACAATTATGACCTATAAAATGTGCGGCGATTATACGTAGCGATTCTTGTGGTCGCTCTGTCATCGGCCCGGCTTGTAGAAGCTACTAACACGGCCCTTTTAAAAAAACCTAACTACATCTTGGTATTTTTAGACTTTAAACGCTCCTCCTTAACGCGTAGAGACGATTTTAAAAGCCGCCAATGACACGTACCAAGATAAGTCGGGTGAAGAGAGCAGACATTATGAGAACCTTGACTTTGTCTTTTAAGTATTTATAATTTTCGTCAACGCTTTGCTTATTTTTGTAACATAAAAGATAAGAAACTATATATTAGAAAAAGTTCTAAATATTTCAGTTTATTTATTTAGACCGGTTGCCAACAATACGTACCTACTGACATTAATTTGAAACGTGTTTCGCAAAAAGATCTTATGTCAAATTACAACCATGTGCCTTATTTGGCTTGAATTATCAGCTTTCCCCATTTAACGTATAAGCTCAAAACAGCAAATTTGTTCACCCAAGAACACCCAATTTAGTTAAATAATGCAAACGACAGTGTTTACAAAGCTGATGTGTTAAAATTTCACGTGAAAATGCAGCCAATTTGGCGGATGGGACCAAATTTGTGTTGATAGTTGTTATCTAAGGGACCCATCTCTCGGTTGCGTAGTGGTTACAAAAAAAGTTCAAGTAAATATGTCGGGGCTAAAGCTTGTTTTGAATGGTTAAAAGTTTGCTTTTAGACTGTGAGAAATAAATATTTAGTATTATATTAAGGGTATTAATATAACCTTCGTGTGAATATAATGTTATTGTCGGCTACTGTCATTATCGGTTATACTTAGGTATATTAATACGAGTATTTAAGTATACGAGTATATTTGACTCATTATATGAAACAATAAATATTAAAGTAATAATGACCCTTCAGTTTTATTTACAAAAGTTGTACGGGAGTGAGATAAATATTAAGACATAGCGCCGATGATCCTGCAATGCCGCGTTACCCACAATGGCTATGCCGCCTAACCTACAATAGTAGATTGTACAATGAGAGCATAAAAGGAGCCATTTTACCCAAGACGTTCATATAGCCACCCGAGCCGGTACGGCGAGTATCTGTCGTGTTGTGTTGATGCGTCAATCTCCTCTCTCTTCTCTCTCTCTCTCTCTCTCTCTCTCTCACTCTCTCTCTCTCTCTCTCTCTCTCTCTCTCTCTCTCTCTCTCTCTCTCTCTCTCTCTCTCTCTCTCTCTCTCTCTCTATAGCTTGTGATGTGACACAACACAAGGCGTCACAATACACTGCATCAGATAAATGTGAACGCAATCACATAAAATGTATGAAACCGATACCGTTCTGATGCGTCACGACACAACACGACTAATCGTATACCTTTTATTGTGCATGCATTACAGTAGGTATAACTGAATTTTTTTAGTTTTATTGGTCTATTTTTATTGATTTAATTGATTTTTAGTTTTATATCAATTAAAAATTATTTAAAAATTATGTAGAAACTTCTTTATTTGTGGCTGTTTACGTCTGATTGCCTTGGTCTTAGTAAAAAGTCATTTTATGTCGCCTAGATCCGGCATAAATACGAACTTTACGAGAATGAGAAGTGAAATTAGCTCTGAGATTTCGCGGCTAATAATAAACACAAATATATTTATTTCTAACGCTCTCCTACAAAATTTGCCTATAGCTGATACACGGCATTAGCCATTGTTGGTTACGCATTGGAGTATCATCGACGATAACCATACGAGTAACACATAACATCTGGGTTTACTCTGCACTAATTTCACTTCAACAATGTGGAATAGAGCGCTCAATATGAAAATTTCGTTGTTTCATAACAGATTCTATTTAAAACATAGTCCTTAGGATTTATTTAATTGGCTGTGATTAAATAATAATGCAACATTATTTAAATTCAAAATTAAGAAAGTAATCATTTACACTGTACAAAATGCTATAAAATTTATAGATATTTCCTTTTCATAGTAAACATGCCCTTTAACAGCGATATTTTTATGCCTGGCATTTAATATTTGTGTACACCTCTTTGAGCGTATACCTATAACTTTGCAGCTATGTTATTCGATAAATGCCGAAGTCCGGTATTCAGAAAGGGCAAGTGATTGGTATTTATGCTAATATTTCTTAATTTGTTTTTTGTAGGCGCCCACAAAATGGTACACCAGAAGCAACTGATAGCACAGGGGTATGTTTTATGATTAGAACCAACGTCTCTTTCAGAATAATATTATCAAATTGGAATTTTTTCTTTCCGATTTTTGTATTAATTTTTACGGTTTTCCCGTTAAGAATTACTTTTCTTAATTAATCCATAAAACCAGAAAAGATAAGCAGGGGCTGGGAATTGAATTCAGTTTTAGTTTCAGGAAATATGGTGATCACCAGATAGATCATCGGTGACGACCAAGTCGGATAAAACAGTGATCTTCTGAACGAAGAATTTGTATTCTCATGAAATATAATTATACTCTGTGTTGACTCATACTCCATATAAAAGTTTTCGCATGTGCTACTAGAACTGGTCTAGAATAATAATCTCCTTACCGTGCCTTATTTCCCGACGCTACTACGCGACGACGCCTTGTTTCATATTCGCCCCGCGCTCCCCGACTATATTTGAATGAAAGAGTCCCTTGCGGCTGCTTATGACATTACATTCGTTTTAGAAATACGTACCTACTGTTTTATAAGAAATCTATTTACTATTCATCATTACGACGAAAACTAAGACGGCAGTTTTAAAATTCAACGTCCAAATGCCGGCTTCTCAAAACCTTTTAGACAAATTGATAGTCAAATCACACCCCATAATCGTGAAATAATAACACCCATTTTTTGTGTTTGACATGTGCTTGATTATTTACATAAAATTTACAATATAAACAAAAGGTGTTCATAAATTTCCATGAAAATGTTGTCATATTCCTGGGCATAAAATTTAAATCCATACCAGGTCACCTATACCTATAGAATAGGTCATACTTTAGGAAGAGGGAGCGTGTGCAAAATGTTTCATAAGTAAGGAGGGTCGAGGACGGACCCTCGGAAGGGCGGTGGCATAACTTTATTTTGAGGTTAGCATAATTAGAGTTGTTTGCCAAGGACTCGGGCATACAAATCCGCTATTTGTTACGTAAACAAATAAAAGTTGAGTGTAATTGGCGCTAATTTAAACTGCTATAAAGTTGAAATTGAAAACCGTGGTAGCTTAGTTCGACCAATGGCCTCTCAAGCAGAGCATGGTGGATACTCGCAACTTTTAGGTTTGTTTTTGAGATGACCGTAAATTTATTTAAACAAACACATTATTGTAATGGTTAATTTGAAGTAAAAAATATCCTAAAAATAACTTAACTACATATATGTGTATAAAAAATGTTTTAAATTTACCACGAGCACTACAATGAAGGAAAATTTTGTGAAAAAACCCGAGCACACCCGTAAAGCTATTCAATGATGTGTACGAAGCTCCGAGAATCTGAAAAGAAGCTTCTACTCGGACGGAATTATATCCGTCTCACTGCTGGGCAAAAGCAATTAATAAATAATTTCTGTATTTTACTATCCATACTATGGATCGTTTTTATAAGGTTTGAAATAAATGTTTTAATTTTTTTTAACAGCTTCTTAGGGCTTCAGTAGAGATGGTGATGATGATGATAGTTAAAGCTTCAAAACGTAGTAACTACAACGATTTCCCTAGTGTTCAGGTTGTGTGCCAACTCGGAAAGACAGCATAAGTATACTAATGATGATGAGACTAATTTTAACAGAGGAAATGAACCATTTAATTTTCCCGGGTTGTACAAAATTTTCTGAAAATTACAGTAACATTTTGGCGTCGAAAAATTTAGCATACTAATTGCAATGTCTGCCTGTATCTAGATTTATATGATACTTAAGCTTAAAATCTTGAAAATGTAACTATACTGACTTATCTATGTAGTAATCAAATATTGCCGTGAAACTTGGTATGGACATGTATGTACATAGTTTGCATGTACACATAAGCACTGTTAGCATAAAGCTTAGCTGTGATCCTAAATTAAAGATAATACAAAATAATAAAAAAATAGTATTCCTCCCTTTTCCGTTTTACAAACTTCATTAAAATACCGCAACATCTGCAACTTGTTCTCTATATTTTTTTAATTTAATCTCAAAAGTTAAAAAGAATCTGTGCCCCCCAAGTAGGAGGAACAATGAGCATCAGGTGTTCGTAAGCGATCCGAAAGAATGATATTATCTGGAACATATTCCCGCTCCCGGCCTAACTGTCACGGTTCCCCACTCAGAATAAATTACATCGATTTTTCTTCCTGCGTACATAAATACTATTTTATATGGACTTCGTGCTCCTTCAAATGGTAACTTTATAGGTCTCGAATCTAAACCTACTACTGCCTTATATTTTCGTCGAGTTTAGGTATGTACATTGATTTTAACCTCGACACTATATGTCATTTTGATCGCAAGTAAAAATATTACGAGTGCATACCTAGTTAATATCTACTCGTACGTAATTCATATTTACATTACGTGTGCATAAAGGTTACTAAAGGTCTCATGAAAATTAAAATTCAGGCTGATTCACGTTAACATAGTAGGTACTTATTAAAGAATTTTCTCGCATGTTTTCTCGACGAGCGAGAGAAACAAATATTTTCGTCGTCACAAACCATTTCAATTTTCACCGAACGGCCGCATAAAAATGCGTTAGGTGTTTTTTTCTTGTTACAAATAAGGAGTAAAAAAATAGAAAACACGTCGGCACCACACTGAGACAATTTGGGACATTTTGTTTTCAATTTGTTTCGACCTTTCGCCCGGGGCTTTGACCGAGCATCGAACGGGAATTCGTCTAGACGATGCCGTATGGTAGATACATAAGTAGGTATAGGGCAGTTGGAACCGTCAGTGAAGACCCCGAGCTCGACGCTGCCTAATGCAACCTACGCAGAGTCAGCATTAGTGTGGTTGAGGAGAATAGGAGTGCATCCAAATATAATTGACGAAATATATACTGATATATGTATTTAATGACATTTCTGAAGAAATTAAAATACATAAACGTTTTGATCTGGTCCAAAATTCCTTTTATTTTGTGTTAAGCATTGTCAGAGCGAGTTAGTAAAAAATATTTTTAATCGTCAACTCAGGAATTTCCTAAAATAATGAAAACAGATTATAAGTTGCTATCTATACGTATATATTTACGAGTAACTACCTTTGCATGGCAAATTTGAAGTTTCTAATAGTTATAGTTATGTTAAATAAATCGAAAATATAAGTCCGTGTTATTCCCTACACTATGGGCATTTTAAAAATCACTTTTTAATACAGCACTATGACTTTAATAAATATATCTGGCTTCAGTATTTTCAGCTGGGTGATGACAAATCAGTCAGGACCTCGTACCAGGTTAGCAAAGGTGTTTGGAAGCTACTAACTTCAATGTACCTAACCTAACCTAGGTATATACTCGTACTAATGGTATCTAACAAAATATTATTAAAATATCAAGACTAGCAGTTACCTAATTATGATTCTAATGTGCTATAATGACTAATCAGAGTACCTACTCTTTTAAATTTATGATTAAAATACAAAAAAAATATATCCAAAACTTGACTTGCGTTTCATTTAATAGCTATTCCCTTTATTTATCCAAACCAGGTGTCTTTTCGTCCAAATTACCGCAGTGTTTGAAGTCAAAAGTGTTTGACCAGTGTGTGTTGCCAGTGATGACATACGGATCTGAGACGTGGGCGCTAACGATGGGCCTATGGGGAGAGGGCTATGGAGAGGGCTATGCTCGGGGTTTCTCTGCGGGATATAATCAAAAATGATAATATCCGCAGTAGAACTAAGGTTACCGACATAGCCCGAAGAATTGCGAAACTAAAGTGGCAGTGGGTGGGGCAAATTGCTCGCAGGACTGATGGCCGATGGGGTCAGAAGGTTCTCGAATGGCGTCCGCGGACCGAGAGACGAGCTGCCGGTAAGCCTCCAACAAGATGGAGCGACGATTTGGTTAAGATCGTGGGATCGCGGTGGATGCGGAAAGCACAAGACCGGTCTGAGTGGAGAGCCTTGGGGGGGCCTATGTCCAGCAGTGGACGTCTTTCGGCTGACATAATGATGATGATGATGATGATGATTCAAACCAGGGTAATATCGGGGTGTCCTTGTCGTTTTGTTTTTGCCATTTAAATATACTTGTATTTTACGACTCGGTATCTGTACAAGATACGGCTAAATGTGTTATGTAATACGTTTAAATTGGGTGGAAAGAATGAGGCAATGGAAGGGTTGGGTGATGGCGCAATATAATTGGATTGCGTGCTTAAAAAAAATGGCTCTCAGAGTAATTCTTACAAATAGTATTTACGAAATTTTATACTTCAACCAACTATTTTCCGCAATTTTATGCTTAGAAAATGAAAACCAAAACATTTAGTTTGCCACATCATTCTCTCTCTCTCTCTCTCTCTCTCTCTCTCTCTCTCTCTCTCTGTCTAACTCTATTTTATATATTTTGTAAGACATCTAAGCTAGTCTTTTTTATTTTAAGAACGAAATATTTTTAACGCGCTTATATTTTCCATATCAACCCAAAGTATAAGTATTACCTACCTATCTATTAATTTTTATCATTATTATATAATCATTGGCGTATTTTTTGTCTATTGAGATAGTCTTTTTCTTACCTTCGTATCTACGTATTTCATCATATATTTTTTTACTTCAATTATATAAAGAATGAATTTATTTTTTTATACACAGTCCAATTAGTTTTAAGTATAATAGTTTTCAATTTAGAAAATGTTGGCTACGCTACGCTAGCATCTAAAGCGTCACTTTAAAAAACACCGCGTAACTTTTTTTTTACTATTTATTATATATTACTATTTGATTTAAAAAAAGTAATTTTGTAATTTTGAACAGAACGTTGTTTTTTTCCTCGCATTCAAAGTGAAAAGTAGTGTGTAATGCGAGACTAAACAACCATAATGACACTCGAACTATAGCCACCCTCGCTCTGCTCGGGTGGCTAAACATTTCATGTCATTAGGTATGACTTGTTTTAGTCCCTTATTGAACAATCTACTATTAATAGGCACCCCACCATTACAAGTTTTTCTAATTTTAATTTTAAAAGCACCTGTAAGTAGGTAATATACCCTGTATTATTACCTAAAACTTCCAAACAATCTTACATCATCAACAACCTACTGATCATAACACAACGTCACCAGTTTTTTTTCTAACTAACCAAAGTAAAGCCCTAACACGTACGAGCAGCATTGCTTAATCAAAGTCTGCAGCTAAAGCGGGCTGGAGAGGCTGTTTGGCTGGCAAGTTGGATGGTTGGAAGGCTGGAAGGTTGGATGACATTAATCGTGCGGTTTACGATCGGCTCCGAGCGCGGTCGGCGGGTATATAGGAGAATTGCAGAATGTTTTTTGATAGGTGTATTTTTTGGTGTAAGTTAGCACTGCTTTAATGCGATACGTCTACTTTAATACACGAAAGCTTCATTTATTTACTGTAATATTTATTTTACTTATAATTGAAAGGCATTAACAAACAAATTTAATTTATATACTTATATCTACCAACAGATTGTTTTTGTTAAGGTTTATCTACGAAAAAAAAAATAACTTTTATTGATTCTGAGAAACATACAAACTGTTCAATCATTAGAAAATAAAAAAATTCGAATGTTATTTTTTTATAATAAATAATATCAATAAAGCATAACCCAACCCTTGCATATATCCTTTACACACTCCAGAAAGAAAACGCGGGGCTGAAATCGAAGTTCGTCCAAACTGGAAATATAATTTTAAAGATGGCGGCCGCTCTCGTCCTTCCCCGCCCCGCGCACCCCTCCCTCGACGCAGCCTAAAATATGCACCCAAAAACCATTGTCTGTTGCCATGACAACGAACCGCTCGATACTGGCGCCTCGCAGCCGCACAATCAAAGTTATATTTATCTCGTTTACTCCTTAACTAGTCTGATACTGAAACCGGATTTGGGTGATCGTTTGTTTCATTCGCGCCACCATGCTTGAACGGCTTAGCGGAGATGCCTAGTACAGTCAGACACGTACATCGATATCTGATTGGAAAGCGATTGTCGTATAAGAAAATTATCTTAAAGGGTTTCTCATGAAATATTATGTTGGGTACTTTGACTAGAGTTGAACAGGAATTGAAGTTCAATAAAAATATTGAAAGGACTTTTTATATTGATAATTGTTTTAAACTAAAACATTGTTTAATTTTGTGACTCAAAATAATGGATAGTCACATTCGAAAGTAGGCATAAATTTTAGCTCTACTTTTTTTAAATTAGGCTACTATTTACTTACCTTTAAGAACATGAAATTTGAGGTTTTTTTTAAATACATAGTCTGAAGACTTTAGAGATTAAAAATTCAGTTAAAAAACCAGTACCTACCAATCTCCAAAGTAGATCCAACGCTTTTAGACACTATTTATTAGGCAACGTTTCAATACTAAAACTTCACAAATTATTAGCACTAAAAATCTAAAATCTAGATTCACTACTGACCACTAATTCGTCATCTCCAAAAGCTACTGTACGAATGATCCTAAAATCATGGACAAAATAACTGACCTAAATTAGAAAGTTGTAATTCCGTGCTCCCATTGGCCGCTTTTCAAAATGCTTTTTACTTAAGTACCTCAAAAACTTTCTCTTTTTTGTTACAGTTTCTATTCTTCCGTGTACCTTTGCGAACACGGAAGGGTTTTCGACTTTCTCTTTGAAACAAAGGTGCATTGTCATCCTTTGGGAACATACTGCCAGATGTCATAACTAAGTCAAAACGTTGTTACAGTTTTTCTGTACAACACATTTTTATTGTCCGTCTAATTTTGTTGGATTGGAAATAAAATAACTATTAATTAAAAGATAAAATAATTATAGTACTAATGAGATTAAATTAATTAACTACGTTATGAAAAGTGGCGAATTATTTTTGATAACTTGTTTCCAACTTAGTTTAGCCCATAATTTAACATTTACCTGTAGGTACTATTCTCACTTAATGGGACCTTAATGAAAAAAAAAATGCTATGCAATGCACATAAATAAAATCACTAATTATGCATCATGTAAGACTTAATTAAATACTTAGACTAAGTATGTCTACTAGGTAGTTATGTTGTAAATTGTTATTTTGTTCCACAAAAGATTTCATTGCTCCCTTGTTAGCCATAATCTTTTTTTTATATTAGTGATGAGAAAATATTCTGTATTTGCAATTTTCTTCTTAAAATAAAATAAATAACCTAATGACTCACTTTTGTTTAGAACTGTACATGCTCATCACGCACGAGTACCGTTGCAAATTGTGCTCTATATACATAAGGGTAAGACGTAGTTTTATATGTTTGTATTTTTCAGTATTTTCGACTCTTTCTTTGGGATAATTAAGTAGTTACTTATGTACCTATATATCTGTAGATGTCGTAAAATAGACCTCCCTGAAAGAAAAGTTATTTCTCCATGGATACCAAGCAATATCAAAATATAACTCAAGAAGTACCTATCTATCTACTTAAATAACCCAAGGAAATCTATACCTACTGAGTTGTATGTAGTTATATAAAGAAATTAATAAAATTGTATTAAAAATTACGTTATTTAATAAAACCCGAGTACCTAAGTACTTAGTCTCAGTTATTCACATTTAAAAAACATTACACAGCCTAGGTGCAAACGATAAAAACTGAGTAAGTAGTTATTTGAAACTGATTATCATTTTGATTGTGTTAAATTATCATTACCAAATCAGTACCTCAAACATACTTAAATAACTTTGTAGATTTGTGACCCGGTTGGGTCCTATCACTCGAAGTTGTATTATCTAAGCTCAAGTAACTTAAAAGTTCAAGACATTTGACAGAGATGGCGCCACTACCAAACTGCTTGAGAATGAACTTTTAGTGTGGAAGCTAAAGATAAATGACTTTTATAGAGTTTCAAACTATATGCTGCTTATGCTTTATGTAATTTTAAATTTTGGAAAAAAGTAGTCGTATGTCACACTCTACACTCATTGTTTTCTGAGTTTTATTTTATAATACGTAAAATACAGTATAAAATTAAAACTACTTACCAGAATAATGCTGCATCAGCTATTCAGGGTCAACATTTGGGCTTTTTCTTCTTATATAAGATGTATAAGAGCTAACTATACTTACTACCTTTCTAGTATCTTTATTGTTAGGCTATTTTGTATATTTAATCTACGTTTAGGTACTAGCCCTAATCCCTATTTTTATTATATCTAAGTATACGGTTCTTTCTGCCTAACCATATCCTTCCATACTGCATTGTTTTATAAGCGACGAGTAGTTAGAATTTATACCTATAGATATGTAGTTGTAGGTATTCTATTTATTACGGGTAGGTAGGTAAAGATGTTTTTTTAAATATAACTATTAACCTTCTAGGCAGTATGTACTCTACAACTCTAAGTATATTTTTAATTAACAAAGAAGAAATTAAATCACAAATTAATCACAAGGGCTTTGCTGTGACCCCCATCAAACCATGTCACAATTAATGTTATACTAGTGATTATTTTTGTTAGGCATTGAAATATTAATGTGAAAAGGTTCTAAAATAGGTAATTATTTACTTCTTCTGCAAGTAAAGTCTAATTATTTATGACTGACAATGAGTGGTATAGTATCTCGTTTGGTATCTACATGGCTGTACTTTTTCACTACTGAATATGGTTAAAACCTCGTCAAAATAATATTTAACTATAAAACGACTACTGACTTGAAAAAGTACCATCCCGTGTCACAACGGAAATTTTTGATACAAATTTTTATTACCGGCGTTATAATTGCCAACGTTGTGATTTCCACTTATAGAGTACCGAAATATTTAGTTGATTAGTATGTCATTAAACTAATTAAACTTAAGTCTTATGAATCATACCTATTACGAGTTACTCAATTGAAGTCTACGAAAGTCTACAATTCGAAGTGCTACGAAGCCTACGAAAGCGTAGCACTAAGTTGGGTCATAAAATAGTTTTATTATTTCAGCGACGCCATGTACTTATATGAAGTAGTAAAATTTATCATGATTATAATTAGCCTTGTTTAAGTGGAATTTGATTTGCAATTTAAATTTAGATTTCTGGTGGTACTTACTTTACCTTCAGTAATCATCCTATTTTATTTGGCATTTGGTATGAAAATTTATTGATGAGGTACAATATACCTACATGTACCTACTGGGAGCGCCAGAGTTCGCATACTCTTCACTAGTCATACCGTAATTTTTGTCCGAATCATCGTTTGTCATAATTTTTTTCCCACCGAAATCTAAAATTTTTAAATGTTCATCCTATAGAAAACTATAGGTTAGATTTGTTTTATATAACAATTCTGAACAATCATTGGATTCATAGAAAAAAATATTATGTATGACAAACGATCATTCTGACAAACATTACATTCGGACTTTTAATAAGTATGCGAGCCGATATGGACCCGTATCTACTTCATAAGACCTTTACTGTACATGGACATTTAGTTACATGTCGAGCTAAACTCGGTTTAAGACGTGAGTTATCCGTTACAATATCATTTAATATGACATTTAGTTATTTAAAATATTAAATGCCTGTTTCGCCACTCATTGATAAATTTGAAGTGGCAGATATGTAGCTGTGATAAAACCGTCTCAGTTTGTTTTGACTGAATAAACAGAGACGGAATCAGATACATTCATTAAAATTTTATTTACAAGCCCTTAATGTAAATTAAAACGATTGTCAATTAAAACAAAATACTGCTTAAATAATTTTCTTTAATTCATCGTAATACTTCACATACACACATTGATAGATACATGTTTTAAACTGTATCTATAGAATTGGCAATGTTAGGAATTTAAAAATGTAATTACGAGTATATCGTAAAATATGGTTTTCTATAAGCTCAAATTTATTTACATAAAAAAAAAACATACATTAAACCTCGTAAAAATATCGTTAAATGAAAATCGTTAAGACTTTGGTAAGTTAAAGTGTTAATTAAACATTATTATTGATAATTATTTATACTTTACATGTTTCCATAATTATTATGATTATGACGTTAATAATATACACGAGCACAAGAATTAATTTCAATGTATCATTTTAACATGAATTTTAACCACCAGTGTACAATAACGAATTACTTCACAGGATAAAATGACAAATGATGGAAGCTTCAAGAAATCTTCATCTTCGGTCGACAAGTGTCATCTTCTGTTACGTATACTGAAGGTATACCGGAAAGAATGAGGCACTCAGGATACATTCAGTATACGTACAGAAGGCGACGCGTACTCTTCAGTTATGCATCTTCTTTTCTCTTCTCGACGGCCTGTAATCTGCAACACTCGGGTAAAAATATTAGTACTTACTTACTATTTTAGTTGAGGACTCCCTACAAGAATGGTGTTCAATGCTGCCTTTGTCAGAAATCAATCGTTTTATTGGCAATCTAAGGGTTCTCACTCCATTCCCGGTTCTTGGCAATATCTTAAGAGCCCACCGACCGCAACCGGCTCCCGGACGCTCCCTTGGGACCACCACCTATAAAATAAAACACCCGATTTACAACACGCCAGGGTTTTCAACACGAAAAGGGTTACACTGATAGCACATAAGTTCCGCTATCGGAAATCGCCCCGAGCGAATCAAGACACCACCGTAAATAGAAAAACATAATGGAAAATTTACTCAAAAATACATATTCTTTGTAGCAAAATTATCTATTGTTAGTTAAAAAACCAATGGGAGCGCTCGAAGCTCGCAAAAAGACAGGATTGGTTTGCAAAAATAATTTTTGCAATGTTGCGAACCGGTAGCGGAGCAAGCTATTGTCTTGTGATGCCTCGGAGCGAGGTGGGACTGTCGCCTGCGAGCACGTCTTTTGTCCACCGGCTATTGTTGCACATAAAAGGATAAATTACAAAAGAGTCGCCGTTTGGACCACCACTCGTAAAGATAACTAAAGAATCTGACTCGATGTGAGCGCCGTTTTCTAAAGCCATGAAAGAGCAAGGGTGCATTATATTTGTAATTTACGACTTGCAATAGACCGCCGCTTTATTGATTCTAATGCACAAACGAAAGATTCGTTTCCGAGCGTCTAAAATCACGTGAACGGCGCGAGTACGAGCACTCAGAGCGCGAAGTAAAGTTGGGGGTGGAAACACGTGACTTACCGGTCAGTCAGCTGTGCGCGGCGTGTCCGGTAAGTAAACAGTGAAGGATGGTTGACGGATGGGTGGTGGCGTGGCAAGCGTGGGACGTGTGAGCTGGAGCGGCGTCGGCGGGCGTCTGTCGGTCTGCCCGGCGTCGGGACGAGCGTCCCGGCCCGACATCGATTGAAGCCCTCGCTACGCCGGCGCGCGCCGACCAACCCACGACTAATCCCGATGCAAGATTTCATTACATACGCCATGATCGTTGTTATTTGCACCCCGTAATGTTTTTTAATAGTTTACCTAGGCTGCCGAAACGGCATTGCTACTGTAGTCAAACAACGCATATGTTTTTACCACAACAAAGCCTACCTCAACATATGGAATAACTTAATATTATAGCTTCTTTCGGTATCTACAACATACGCGTAGTTTGATACAAAACTAACTCATAGGTAGGTTGTAAGATAAAAAGTCAATAGGTATTAGACAGAGAGCTCCCTTCACCACCTGGGGCCATCATTAAATTAGGTAGGTATGTACCTCACCTACATTATACCCGAGTAGATAAGATACTCATATTCAGCTAAAGTGTGTAATATGGAAGTATTTGCGTAAATAGAGCGGCGTATTCCTATCTCGACGGAAGTTTAATCCCGCGGCCTATGCCTAGATAAATAATAAATTTGTAAAATACTGAAACCTTGTTAAAGGGAAGCCGGTGGAAAAAAGGAGAGCGGAGATATTGTATATTCATACTTTTTATAAATTTTTTAGATAAAGGTTTATGTGTGACAGAATTATTTACTTGTTTCACAGTTCAATAAAAAAATTATGTAATTACCTATGCACTCGTATAGAAAAGATTTAGTACAAAAAACTATGTCATAAGTTTTACATTATTTAATTAGAAAATATATCTATGGGTTTTTCGCATATCATGTTTTTCTAAATGTCCAAATACTTTTTATTTAACACACATTACGTTGCCTTTTTCGTATTTATTTTTTAAGCAAATAGGTAGTCTTATTAACTTGGGATGCCGCCTTCTGCTTTGTTCGCGGCAATCTGTTTTGTAAACTCATTCACATGCCGACGGTGCTGACACGTGCTACGACCGAAACAAACGCATATTATATGTCTGTATATGTATATACATATATCTTTTGTCTACTTACGTGGGTTACAATTGAATAATTTGTGTTAGTAGCCTCTTCGTACAATTATGTATTCTGTAAATAATTGAAGTTATAAATTTTAGTTAGTTAGTAAATAGGTATGTACTCGTACATACCTCTATTTAATTTTTCGGTAAAGCATTGTATTTCATTTAGGTACAGACCTAGTACATTCATACCCATATATCTAATGTTAAACTATTTTCATATTTTAACATAAGGATGAGACTTCTAACTAACAAGAGGAAGGTGTGAAAAATGAGAACCGTAATTTCTTATTGGTTTATCTCAAACGTATTTTATTAGATTTGAAAAAAAAAACTAATTTTATTCATTGTATGCCTTTTAATAAAGACAGTTGTAAGATTTAACATTACTAACCATCTATGGACATTTTGTTTGAAATAAATGGATTATTATTATTATTAACAATGTTACATTGGCAAACACTAACCGAATCGTGAGCCTAAATAGGCCGTTGTCACCGTGAGATTACAGCTTGTTAGAGTTGACTTTTAATGTTAATGTGTCAGAGTTCCACAGTGCCTTTACGTAACTTTACTTAATAGTTTATATGTCAAGTCTTTGTTCTGCTTTTAATATTGTATATAATGCGATATACATAGACGATTTATCTACCCATGCTGTCATATCATCATAGAAATCAGCGCAAAAAAACAACAGAATTGCTTTTCGATCAAAAATGTAGGTATTTAGTATATTTTGTACAAATTATTTCATAACATATTATATGTAGCATAGACATCACACGACAAATTCACTTGGCCATTAAGCATTTATCACATAACTCGTTTTGCCGGCCGTATCTTCGCACCTAACACTTACTAGTTAAAAGATAAAAAAACCGGCCAAGAGCGTATCGGATACGCCCATACTAGGGTTCAGTAGCCATTACGAAAAAATCAAGTAATATTTTTCTAAGGATTTTGTGTTGTGTACGGAATCTTTCAAGTTTATGTATGTTTTATACCTTAGGCTGCTATTTACTCTTAAACTACTAATTATTCTCAAGCAATCTTAGCCGCTATAATTTTCCTTGTAAATTTGGTATACATGTATCCATCATTGGTATTAGGACCATTCTGATTTTTTTCTAACTTTTTCACCCAACAATTTAGATTTTAGAGGGGGGTGGGGACGCTTGATTTTAATGAAAATTTGCACTTTAAAGTTCACAAACAGATCACCGAATAGAAAAATCATTTAAGCAACCCTCCAATAGTTTTAAAAGATAACCTATCCAACGATAGTCCACACAATAGGGTTAGTCAAGAAAAAAAATCACCCCCACTTTACGTCTATTTTACGTACCATATATTTTTTTTATTTTACCACTATGTCGGCGTGACTGATATGTATATTCATACCAAATTTCAGTTTTCTAGTACTAACGGTCTCTGAGCATAGCCGCGGATGGACAGACAGACAGACAGACAGACAGACAGACAGACGGACAGACATGGCGAAACTATAAGGGTTCCTAGTTGACTACGGAACCCTAAAAATGGACAATTATAATTTGATAAGCGCTTAAGATACTTATATTACCTACAAATAACAGATACACGTGACATGAAAATAATCCGGGTTCGTGTCATAATTAAGATTCAACTATAATTTAAAATATATAAACTCACTTTTAATAGGTACATGCAACATTAATAAAACTAGGATAGTTGCTAATAGGCAAATGGATGCATTTGCTGACATTTGTAATTTTTCATTGTTTACTTATTTTATTCGATTATATTTTGTAAGCAAAAGTGTGTAGGTACGCCTGAAAAGGTAAGGGTGAGACTTAATCATAAGAGCGCAATTATTGAACATCTATGTACTGTATACCTGAGTTCTTCAAAAAAAATTGTAATTCAATGGATGTGAATTTCCTTATACCTAATGCAGAAGTTTGTCATTATTCTCAAAGCAAATGGCTTCTGTCATCTACCCATTAGTACCCATTAGGCCGATTTACAACAAGAGCTGGCACGAATGGATTGAATGAAAGTTGTTACTTAGACATTTTTGTACGACAATGACTGACGCATGTCATTCTCATATTTCTGTGAATACTCAAATAGGTAATTTAACACACAGATATTTTTTTTCACGCATTCAATCCATTGGTACCAGCTCTTGTGAATCGACCTGTAGGTAATTAATTATATGTGCAGTGAAAAATGTTGCTATCGTGTTCATTTTATTTTTTAACTTAATTAAACATTAAGAGGCTCTTCTAGGATATTTTCGTGTCAGTCATACTTACTTCTGTTTAGCATGTAGTTAGGTTAGGTAAGGTTATTTGTGTGAATTAAATATTTTATAAAATCTTCCTAAGTACGTACGTGTACTTAACGTAGGTAATCACTTACTTGGAATCAGTTAAGTAAAAAATGTGTCTACTTATTTGGCTCACTTTAGCCTATTATTTGTCTAAATGTCTTTCTGGAAGGCATAATATCGTTTTTATTCGTTAAAATAAATCACGAGGCCAGTTGTGATTTGAAAAAAAAGCAAAGATAAAAGAAAGAATCAGGAAATAACCTAAAAGGAATCAACCTTGAATCAGGCCGTAATTATTATAACTAATTACTCTCATTAATTCTCTAGTAATTACTCTCCATAATTATAATCATAATAATAATAATAATATTTATTAATGTTTCATAAAAATACAATTAATACAAACTTATGGGCTACACTTATTAAAAGAGACAAATAACACACATTACCCTGAACTGGAAAAATTAAATCCTGTGTTTCAGTTGAAGATGTAGAAGAGCTTATTAATTAAACTTAAATATCTTATCACGTGCAAAAGATAAGAAAGGTGTAATTTTAGTATTAAGGCGTTTTATACAATAATAAATAATCAACTAACATAAACACTACGGGTACTAACTTATGTGCCTGTGTTGATTTTAATAGGTACCTAAGTACAATCAATAAACTTATTTCTGTATCTTCGTATCAATTATCTATATTTGCCATAACTCAGACAGAAGTATATTGAATTTCTACTCTTTGTAAATTAAATTCTTTTAGTTCATTGTATTGAATAAATTATATCTATACTTTTAAATAAAAATAAGCTTAAACACTTAAACATGCACAGCCCAAATTCCTCACACTTGTTCAGAGCTTCTTTTAACTGTGTACTTATGCAAGCACTGTAGAGCCGATTTGTTCTAAATTCACGCAGATCAGTAAATTTTCAAAGACGGACGAAGCCGCGAGGACAAGCCAGTAGGTATTTGATAAAAAAAACTAGCTACTTACAGTCACATAAAAACATATATGTATGTAAATACCTACTGAAACCTTTTTACCTATCCACATTACAGCTTTCTCTATTAACAAATACCTACACCAAAATAAATGTAAAGCAACTTTACCACTGCATATTAAAGTCCGTCCACGATCGCATCTTTTGCTGGTCGGTAGTCAAATGTTTTCAAATTCCTTCTGAGGGGCGGGCACAAAAAGTAGGGTGGTACCATCCCCTGCAAGCAAAAAAAATTAAGATTTATTCGCCAACCCATGTCCAATAAATAGTAATAATAATGCCTTTGTGTGAGTATCCAAATCGGTTGTTCATAGCCTGGGGTTTGCTTTTTGAATAGTAAAAGCTCTTATAGGATTACTTGGTCAAATTGGAAAAGTGAGGTTTGTACCTATTAGGTTGTGGTAAGTTTAATTTGATTATGATTGGAGGATCTTACGATGTAAATGCGTAGGTATTAATTAATTATCTACTAGCACACGCAGAACCAAATTACGATTTTTATATTTCTAAGATTATCTCGGCGTTTCAGCCACTTTGAAGAAAAGTTCTGGATGCGCTGGAAATTTTTAGTGAAAATCGACATTTGTTGAAAATGATATTGATCTGAGAAAGTATAAAATTAATTATGTATTAGAAGTGTTTTATTCAAAACTCTCCCTCCAACTAGTCTGGCTGTAATCTAGAAAAACTGCATGTTTGTGTTGACCGTGGCTTTATTTCGCGTCAAATTAAGTGAAAAATCACACTTTATTTCAACAAAAAAACATCGTGACAAATCTGTGAAAAAATATATGTTTTACGGTCCTGTTGTACAGTATCTTAACTGGTTTCTAGTAAGTTAAACCTTGTTATTATAAGAAGTGGAGAAACCCTGCACTTAGGTCCTGAATAGTACGAACACGCTTGATGATGATTTAAGTACGGTCTAAAAGCTGTGATTTAAGACCGAACGTTTTCACACATGAGAATGATATCGGCGAATCACAAACACGAGAATGAAATCGGCGCACCTAAAATTTATCAGATTAGACAATCGTCGATGTAGATTTTATACCTACATTCATATATTTTAGCAGCCTCGATATCGTATCGGCATGGAAGACTGTGATATCGGTGACATCTACCGAGTTAGAAAACGCTCTTACTCGTACGCTATAGATAATCTGAGTACCTACAATTTTTCTAGATATTTTATAATAAAGAATGTACAGGCAGATGCAAAAACCGGCCAAGAGCGTGTCGGATACGCCCAAACAGGGTTCCGTAGCCATTACGAAAAAAATAAGTAATATTTTTCTAAGGATTTCGTATTCTATACGGAATCTTCCAAGTTTAGATATATAGGTATATTTTATACCTTAGGCTGCTATTTAAGAGTAAAACTACTAATAATTCTCAAGCAAACTTAGCCGTTATAGTTTTCCCCGAAAGTTTGATATACTTACTACCATTTTGAACTTTTTTCAAATTTTTCCATCCACCGATTTAGATTTTAGAGGGGGGGGGGACGCTCGATTTTAATGAAAATTTGCACTTTAAAGTTGAATATTTCGCAAACAAATCAATGAATCGAAAAATCGTCTTAGCAAATCCCTAATGATTTTAAAAGAACTATCCAACAATACCCCATACTATAGGGTTGGATGAAAAAAAAAACACCCCTACTTTACGTCTATGGGAGGTAACCTAAAAATTTTTTTTTCATTGGTTTTACCGTTTTGTCGGCATACTTTACAATATATCCGTCAAAAATTACAGCTTTCTAGCATTGATAGTCCCTGAGCAACGTAATCCAAATTGTTAATGGTAGGTAGAGTTATTAAAGCAAATCGCTAATGCCTCATTTTATTAAAGAAGATATCTACCCACATACCTACCAACATTTAGTTACCAACTCTTCTTTACTTATCCTAGATTGCATAATGTAAACGTAGCTATAGCTTACGTTGCCTAAAGAGGCAGAATCATTTAGGGCAACCCTACTTGGAATAATTAATAAGCAGGATATGCCACCGGACCCGCTTTCATGGAGAATTTAAGCGATTCCCTTAAATTAAAGTCATTACGTTGAAACTATGTTTAAACCTTTAATAACTAGCTCTAGCTCTTGGTTTCGCTCCCGTGGAAAAATAAAAAATAGACTAGCTCCCCATCCAATTGGAATTTGAAAAAATCCACTAAGAAGAACTAAGAAGACCACCAGTTGGACTAAGAAGTCCACCAGTCTGATCTTCAAGGGAAAAAAAGTGTGCCAGATTGGAAGGGTTCCAGCTCGAGTGAGTTATGCTTTGTATTATTTGTTAGTTACGATACTTATTTATAGAAAGGTTTATGTATAAATATAAAACAAACGAACTAGTATGAATATTGTTATTATTGCCAATTCTATAGGAACCTAACTGATAAAACAGCTTATTGGATTATTTATTAAATAATTAATATACCTACCTAGATTAGATAAAAAAAAAACAAATGGAAAAGATTTATTCAAAATAAATAAAATATGTTAAAAGTAGGTAGGTAGGTATCTAGCTAAAGACATAGAGAGCCTACTTATATTAAACATAAAAAAAATATTTACATACATAAAGTAAATATTGTTGATGACAGCTATTGAAAAAAATATTCATTTCCTTTTTGTGTTACCACTACATCGACACAAAAAAGTTATAAAATAATTCATTTTCTCACTAACAAAAAAGTATCTAAATAAAATCAGCTGGTTGAATAGAAACAATTTCCACAGGTTCATACCTACAAATATCTCTCCTTAAATTAGTTAAATACCAACTAAACGCATTCCCCTTTTATTCAGCACAAGCTCTTAAAATAAAAAGAGTTTATTTTAAGCCACATAAACAAATCCAAATTTATTGTCACACGGTTTTAGGTTAGAGACGAAAACAAAAGACAAATACGCACCGTCAACGCAAAAGTCACTTTTTAGCTTCGAACTTCACTGAATTTATATAAATTATTTTTATTATATTTAATCACATTTAATCACTTTATTTAAGTAGAAAATAATATAATTCAGGCATTTAGGCCTAAAGTTGTGGTGCGGCGGCGGACGGCCGGCGGCCGCCATTTTGTGGCGCTGCCGTCGCGCCGCGCGCCCATTGGTCGAGTGACGTCATACGTGCCACAGCACACCATTGCTGCTTATTCACAAACTTATGCCGACAAATCGCCCACTCTAAACTAAGAGCTACATCAATGAGTTAAGACCTATTTAGCTCGCATTAATTTAGTTTTTAAATTGGTAAACGGGGTCTTGTCATCCTGCATTCTTACTTTGGACTTATCGGTTGATGCTTTTAGGATGCACCCTAATCGGGCGAAAGGGAGTTTAAAAATTTCAAGTGACTCCGAAATGGGTTGAGGGATTTTAATTGGCTGCTATTTTTTTTAGTTTTAACTCCGGAGAATTTCTACTTAAATTAAAAAGTTTCCAGAATATTTCAGTTTTATTAAAGTTATCTACGTGGCCTGCATTGTTTTGCTCTAATCATTAGACTCTATAAAAAAAATTCGATTACTATGGATTAAGTACCTAAGTAAAGTCACCTGCATAATTATCTGCCACAGCGGAGCGTGCAAAAATATCTAATACGCTCTACCAGCCCCAAAAATAGAGTCGTATCAGACATTTCAGCACGCTCCGCTGTGGCAGATATTAATGAAGGTGTCTGTACTTACACATTTTTACTATATTTTTACATAAAATAAAAGGCATTCAAATATACGTTAAAAAACTTACTAATAGTTAGTTGGGTAGTCTTATGTACAACAGTGGACGGCCTACAGCTGATATGAAGATGATGATGATAATGACAGTTAATTAGCCTCATAGTTAAGTATCTAGGTAGGTATACTCCCTACGTAGTGTATCTATATAGTATAATAGATATCAGTTTTTATTCATTTATATACCTACTCATTTTTCAAAACATGCAAAAACTACTCAAAATTTACTAACTAATCACCAGTAAAGAAAATAACTAAAGTATTATTTTAATTAAAGTTACAAAAGGATGCGACATTTTTAAGGAGCTCAGTTGTTACAAGCACGTAGAGTTATTTGGTAGGTAGACCAAACCCCTGTTCAGACCATAACGACTGTCACTGACAAAAACATTCGCATCGAAGGCGATTATTCGAGCGTTTTAACCGCCTCATTTTTCAGGATTACATTTCTTACAAATGAGCTGCAGATTTTGATGTCATTTAGATTTTTGTTATTTGTTAGAGTACGTAGAGTTTGCCAGATAACTAAGAAAGTGTATAAAAATATTCGTCCATTTTTTACAGAATATTTCCTGTACTTCTACCAGATAACTAAAAAACTGTAAGAAAAATGAGACGGTTGAAATGAACACTCAAATAACCGCGCCAAATGAGTTTGGCTCAGCTTCTTCGGACCAATCAATCCATTAGGGCAACATATAATTGTAAAGTATAATGCAAATTGGTAGTTTATTTTTTGTAGCAGTACTTTTAAATCACAGAAGCTGGTGCTGTACAGCCGAGGAAACTGAATCGCGTACAGGGTGTGAACTTTTCATAATCAATTTCGCAATAATTTATTTGGCAGATGTATGGAATGTCAATATGATAACCATGGTCAGCGGCTCAGCTTTTTCTACCTATTGGTTCATTAATCTGATCTAGTTTAGTCATTTTGACGCTGACGTATTGGTTTCTACAGGGCTTAATCCTGATTACCCAATCGTGTGCGGTCTCTCTGTTGATATCTCGTTATATACTCACTTAACTGACTCTTCTCGCATTTTATCACCGCCATCTCTCGATATTTTGAATCAGATTAAAGGGAAGTCGAAGGAACCTAATGTGCCCTTGGGAAGTGTCAGTAATCTCGCCTATAAATATATCTTTAAGTTGATAGCTGCTGTTTATCTACTACCTGAAGGTGAAATGTTGATGTAAAAAATACTATTAAAAAGGAAAGTTTCGTGCTCTGTTTTACTAATTCTAAACCACTCTGATAGGTATGATCTAGATGCCTTATTTATCAAATAATCGACCAGAAAATTATTAAAAAGTGATAAAACAGGAGCTTGGTACTTACGGTATCACTAATCATATTATTTTCTTACTATTATTAAAAGAAAGAAATAATTTATTCGTGACAAAGTCCAAAATAACAGAAAGAAATTAAAATTTAAAAAAGTTGTACGTATGTTGTAGTGTGTTGTATTAGGTATACTTGCTTTATATCTAAGTACTACTTAAATCTTCTCTAAAATACATACACCACAGCATCACATTTTAGCCTATTTACGTCCCACTGCTGAGCACAAGCAAGCCTGCTTTCAGAATGAGAGAGCTTGGCCCGTAGTTCCTACGCGGGCCTAGTGCGAATTGGGAACTTCATGCACGCACATCATTGCATTTCGAATTTTTCCTTCACCGTAAAGTACTTACATGGTTCGAAAAACTTAGCGGACCCGCACCAATGTCTGGCTAATTGAGAGGCCATAGGTAAGTCAAACCACTGGGCTAATGCGACTAATAACTTTACTCCCAAGGAACTGTCCGGCTCCGATTCAGATTTTTTATAATTAAAAATAAATAAATGTGTGAAGCGGTCCGAGGTATAAAACTTCTAAGGGCGTTTTTTTTTTGTAAAATGTAAATTTGAGCCGAAATTACAAAATACCAGTCCACTATTATTTCATGTTCTCCATCATAATTATAATCAAGCTAGGTGGTTAACTAGCAATTTGCTTTAACAGCACTTTCTGCAGAAGTTAGAGGGTTTGCTCACTTTTTAGTACTTTGGAGGTCAAGTGCTCCGAATAAGTTGAGTTTGGGCAGCATAACATATGTATATAAAAATAAAATAAATCGGAGCCGGACAGTTGGGTACCTTTCCTTATAAAGAGTAAAGATGTAATAAGTTCCATTTGCAAATTCGAATACAAAACAAAAGAAGCTCAATATTCTGTAGCAGTGTTCTATTGCTTAATAACAGACACTACAATAGCCGAATTTAAAAGATTTAAATATTTTTTCAACAATTCGAGACGGCGCTTTTACACTGCTAAGGTAAATCTTTCAAAATTATGCGGAGTCACGGATTTTCATTTCAACTCTTACCATAATCACGTATGCAATTTCGTCTGATGAAAAAGCAGTAACTTACTCAGACTTAGGTGTTATTGTTTTGCATAAACACGGTGGGTATAACAATATTTATTTACTGAAAACGTCTTAATCTATTTTAATTTATTTTTGAAAACATTCCAGTAGAATTTAATAGCAAATAGCATATTTTTTAATATCTCCATTTTATAATATGGTCCAGATATGTAGACAGGTGCTTAAGAGAAAACTGTAAGAGATTTAAAAAAAGTATACCTATGTTTGAAAGTTTTGTTAACAAGCCGACTTCGTTTTCTATTGTATCCAGCTACTTTATTTTCTTTTTATATACAGTCGAAAGAACTTTCGTATTTTTAATATTTTTTTTATGTAGGTAGTCGTAATTTTACTTAATGTTAAATTAAAGTCGCTTGTTTTTCGACAATGATGTGTATAATAACTATCTATCCATCTAAATTTTAATCAAAGGGCTATTAGTCCCATTCCGGGCATGTACGCCGTCTAATCAGCACCCAAATCTACCATCTCATAGCATAATCTCCATAAGTGTTACCGCAACTCCCTCTCCAACACTAGCACAGAGAGACGTGGAAATTATTTATCACCAACTAAATTACCTGAACAGGCTTAATGAACTTATTTAACTTTTTCTAACATCAGCCAAGCTCAGATAATTACTTAAAGACCACCTTGAGATAACTTTATCTATCTCCTCTTTGTAATGCCGACTCATTTTTTTAATCAAATTTATTGTTGAATTGGAATAAAAATGAACAACGGGCTTGACGTGCCATATGTTGTGTTCCCCTTATTTATGCGATTGGTCCAATGTATAATTTTTATTTAAAATCAGCATTTTTATGGTCATAATCATGTCTAAGGGCCGTCGAAGTTTTTTGTTAGTTAGCACTAAATTATTTCCAGACTGTCGGTTCGTATTGCCTCCTATTGCGACTTAATTGTGTAGTGTCATTGAACGTTAGAGCGTGTGCCTAAAATCAGTGTGCCTAAAAACAAATAATTATAATCTTTGAACTCTAATTTATTTCCCGAAAAGATTTTGTCAAAGTTGTCTAGATGTAGATGATCCGTGACAAAAATTGTTCAAATGAATCTTGAGTAGGTAGGTACCTAGACATTGACCCATTTTCACTGAAACCAACTAACCTACAGACAAAAATACCAACGAAAGTAACATCCGAGCGCAATCAAGCCATCCGGGCATGCATTGGGTGACCCTAAGTCTTACTTCGACATGTTAGAGTCCGTTTTCAAGCACAACTGCATGTAGCATCAATGTAGACGATCACAGATGCAGATATGTTACTGAGACATGAGTCGGCGTGACCTTGACCGGACGAATGACGGATTCCGTCCTTGCGGGTTCTATGAACTTTGGATGAGCTACGATTTAGACCGCATTGCAATGTTGTGTTTGGTACAGTAACAGATGGCGCAGTAGCGCTTTACAGTATTCCTACAAGTCAATGCATCGTGTGCGTAAGCAGTGATATACTCGTATACTGAAGTACCTTGCTTATCTTTAAACAATATAAATAAACATGTTGATAGCTAGATCAGATCAGCTTTTCGGAAGTTTTTTTTTTATTCGACTGGATGTCAAACGAGCATGTGGGTCTCCTGATGGTAAAAGATCATCACCGCCCATAAACATCTGCAACACCAGGGGTATAGCAGATGCGTTGGCAACCTAGAGGCCTAAGATGGAATACCTCAAGTGCCAGTAATTTCACCGGCTGTCTTACTCTCCACGCCAAAACACAACAGTGCAAGCACTGCTGCTTCACGGCAGAATTAGCGAGCAAGATGGTGGTAGCAATCCGGGCGGACCTTGCACAGGTCCTACCACCTGCTAATATTTGGTGGTTATATGGAAAAATTTAATGGTAGTGTGATTTCAGGCCACTTTCGCGTTAAGAAAATATAATCGCGCGATGTAACCCTTTGATTTCAGAAACTAAAACATATTAGGTATGTATCTACTCGTATTTGTGGAAGATTCTATCTGTGTGCGTAAAAATTGACTATCTTAGCTCATGAATTAACATTAATTTTGATAATTTTATGTAGAGTTGAAAATTATTCACTAGTGTAACCTACTTCAAAAATGCGTAACAAAATTATAAATTTTCACATAAATAGCTATTTAGGAACGTTTATATAAAGATCAGTCATAAATCTATGAGGTAACCAAGCCACAAAGATAAAGTGGATGCAACATCAAAAGAACGAATAATTTAGCACTCAAACGGAAAACTGCAAAGTAAATTTGATAATTAGAGCAGGTTAAATATGAGCAAAAATGGTTTTGAACATTATTATAAAATTGAAAAGGTTTACTAAGTACGAGTATAGGTATACTTAAAAGTTTTTAATAATATTGATTCTTAACTATTTTTTAATGTTCAATTTTTGGGGCGTTGGTGGATGATGTTTAGTTTATTGTATGTTCACAAAAACAAAAGATATCTACCTATCCTTACTATCAATCGAAGTTACCTACAGAAAATATCAGTAGTCAAAATAAAACTTAATGATCAAATGACTCAAATTTATAAGTAGCGCAGGTTGCGACATTAACGGTTAAAGCGATGTGGTAAATTTAACAATATTAGTTAAATTGAACATTACAAATTAGGTTATACACGAAAATTTTTACTTAAATTGAATAAGGTATTTAAATGATCAATTTTTGGGGCGTTGGTGGATGATGCCTCCTCTCAGATCAAGAGGGCTTGGGCCATAGTTCCCACGCGGGCCCAGTGCGGATTGGGAACTTCGCACGCACCATTGAATCGCTTCGCAGGTTTGTGCAGGTTTCCTCACGATGTTTCCCTTCACCGCAAAGCTCGTGGTTAATTTCAAATGTAATTCCGCACTTGAATTTCGAAAAACTCAGAGGTGCGAGCCGAGGTTCGAAC
The DNA here is from genome assembly GCF_025370935.1 of Choristoneura fumiferana. NCBI lineage: Eukaryota > Metazoa > Arthropoda > Insecta > Lepidoptera > Tortricidae > Choristoneura > Choristoneura fumiferana. The sequence goes on from NC_133484.1 coordinate 12,518,290, forward strand.
CCACGACCCTCTGCTTGAGAGGCGATAGGTCAAACCACTAGGCCACCACGGCCACAGTCAAGTTAATATGCAATTTTTTATTGAAATACACAATTTTTTTAATAGACATAATCACGCGTCATGAAAACTAAATCATGAAAAATTTGTCTTGTTTTGTTACTGAAATAGCTCGGATTTTAAAATTGAAAAAATCAAAGGTCGCAAACGTAGGTAAGTACTTCAAAGGTTGAAACACTCGCTGATTAAAAAAGTATTTCATATACTCTTGCAGAGAAACATACGTGGAATACCTAAGCAATTCAGCAGAGCATGAAATTAGTCCCCAACAAAGGAATCATTTGACCAAACATATATCGCTCCCAAATGTGCACTGCATTTGATTTAAAACACAGGTATTTGACCGTCTTGACTCTTTTAAAGTAACCAGTATTTATAACAAAAGAGGCCACAGAATTATTATTGCCGTGATTATTTTGGTTTTCAGACAATTGAGACAAACTTCTGCCTACACTCGTAACGAGATTGTTATTTACAGTTAGTGTCATAATTCCACTCAATTTGACAATTTGATCACGATTCACAATCCAGCAAACTCGGTTGAGTTGAAATTTAGTCGTTTTAAACGAATTTAATGAAATGTTAGGCAGAGTAAATATTTAACACTGCACTAAGTCGGAACAGAAATATCGCGGGCAAAGCTCCGCCTAAACCGTCACGTCTGTATAGGACATGATCCCGACCATAATTTAGTCCGAGACTCGTTAATTCCTCGTGTAATTCTTGTTAATTGCCCCGTAAATTTGCGTTGTCGTCAACAGCCCACGGTTTTTGTAGCCGTTGCAAAGGTTTGTCGTCGGATATTTTGTGGCAGACATACGCGGGCCCTGGATTTGTCCGCTTGCCAAATATCCCAGGTGTGGACAGACACGGCGCAGTCTGAATACTGATTAAATCCACGTTATTGTTTTCGTTTTTTTTTTCACTTTCGTTCCCGCGCCTCTGCTGCGGCCTATTGAATTTTTCATGGCGTTCTTTATTGGAATTTCTTATGAGCTCTGATAACTGACGCGCTTAACGTCTATCTATATGATCGAGTGATCCTGCGAGAGGAAGTTTGTCAATTATGCCGACTCGGTGGCGGTATTAGCATACATTTCGCATTCGGCCCGACGGTGCCTTATGAGCGTTTGAACGACTTTTATTTGGCCAATTAAAATAAACGACCCATTATTAGAACAATCATTACGGAAACATTATTCTATTGAAACCGTACAACTGAATTCGATTCCTAAATCAACCGTCCTAGTATCCACTTGATAAAATCTTGCACGATATTGCAAATATTTTATGTATTTACTTTCAAACATTGAATGAAAAACGTAAACGATAGTCCCAGGTACGAACGGAATATACCTCCAAGAAAATGCACTAAAGACACCTGTTAATAGGTGATTTCAAATTTTCTGAACGGTGCCATAGCACCTATGAAATATGTGAGACCCGTGAACCTTGACTTTGAATCTAAAGTCGAGTTGACAAAATTGCTGCATCCCTTTCTAGCTCACACAAAACGACAAAGACGATAGTAATGTTGTAGCGTTTATACAAAACGCATTTGCAATAGTAAAGTCGTTGAGTTTACGGCAGATACATCGCACATAGCTACATAGTTACTACTTGCTTACGATTACCAACGATGTAAAAATATCGACAATAAAATGATCACAAAACCAAGAAATAAGTTGAATGCTGCAATAAAATCACGAATTAAAATGACTACAGCTTAATTTTGTTTACGACTGAATTTTTAATTTTTGACCGGGGTCCGACTTCGCACCTATTACACAATATCTTACTTAAGTTAAAAACCAAAGTATTTAAAATCTCACCAATTTAGATTTAGGCTTGTTTATTTACTTGTACAATCATAACTTCCGACGTAATGCGGTGTTACACGGATCTCTACTCTTCAGGACATCAAAAGCGTAACAAAATAAAACATAAATGAAACTGCGTCATTAAACTAAGGGCCGATAAAAAATAAATACTTACTTAAACCCAGTAAACAAAGCAAGCCGGAAACATCCCAAACAAACTGTCTACGTAAGAGTTTAATCCTTTCAGTGTTCATTGCGGGGTGGCAGCCACCTGTTTTTTGAACACCCCCAGTACCGAGAAAGGTGCTTGGCAGCCTTTTTAAATCACGTTTTTGGGAAAAAAATAGCTCGCGATAGGGATCCGAATTTACTGATACAGCTGAATGTAAGTTCAACTCGTTCGCTGCTCGCAAACGTCAGCGCGTTGTGACGTGGCCCATTCAAAATTCGGTCGTATATTAACCAGAGTGAATCATGTTTTCGCGTTTCTTTCGCGAGAGATGTAAGACAGTTTTCTTCGGTAACATAACTGATGTAGGACGTGCAAATAAACATGGTATTTTTATCGGCACAAACCTTTATATAGTTGCGGTCGATTTCTCCTCTTTATCTCCGCAGAGCGGTGTTTGCTTTATCTTGAATAAAAAGGGAAGGTAGATACGTGTCGTGCAGCAAGTGATTTGTATGTTAAGATCAACAGACAACTCGTCCCTTTCGTTGCCACTTAAGCCTGAACTAAATGGCAGGGCTTAAGTTAAACTTGTCAACTGTTAAAAATATAAATTGTTTTCTTATATTTTGCTCTTGTAGGATCTGTAATTATACGTCGCCATGTTTAAATGCTAACAGAATTAAAAACTGTATTGTAATCCCCATAAATAAATAAAAACGAATGCGAAAATAACATGTTTAGAAATGAAACAGCAAACATTTGAAATGCCCTTAAAGTCCAGTGTTTTTAGACAGGTATTTTCTTTCTCGAATTAGCTCATAATTTGTTTACCTACAAGCATTTGTTCAGGAGAAAATTTTCGATTCGATAAAAGATCGTAAAACACTGCGACCCTCAGTCGTAAAGTCGTCATAGGATCATGCGAATATAGCCTTAATATTCCAGAATTATGGAACTTAAAAGTATTTTTTTCTTTGATATACACACCCACATTGTTTTATTATGGAAGGGTTACTAAGTTACGCAATGTTACAATAAACGTTTTGAGGTCTATATATTTTAATAGAGCAGAATTTATTGTCAATTTGCGGTGACGTTTACAGTTGATGAACAAAAAAGCGTATTTTTCATGTCCTAGTTTGGTATCGTAAATCATGGACGTACTTACAATGCGTACGTTTTAATTTTACGTTACTACAAAAGACATAAAGCATTTAAAAATATCAGTCTTTAATGATTCACGGTTAGTTAGACTTGCTATGCTTGTTACGGGATGTAGAGCGTGTTTAGATTACATTTAGTCTACCTGTTATCATGATGCATGCACCTACATCAAAAGGGTGGCAGCTTAAGGTATATGGTAGACACGGTCTATAATATCTGGTAACAACCTTGTCAAATTTCAAAACATGATATTTTTCAGCTTGTGATGTTTTTTTTTAATATGTTAAGTTTCGATGCAAAAAGAGGGTTTTTATAAGTTTGACGTCTGTGTGTCTGAATGAATTAAGTAATGAAACTAATTTAATCAACATTCTGTTACAAAAAAAATTTTTTCCAGAGCCCTGCAAAACTGTTTTCACAATTTGTCATAATATAAAATAGAGAATATAAAATAAATTTATGTATAAATAAAATTGCACAAATGTTTATATTATTGTATCTGTGTCTGCCTGAGGTAACATAGTTTCAAAATGGGTAAATCAGTTGTAAGCTAAGTTTAATTAAAATCGCTTTAGCCATTTTTGTGATATTGAACTTTAAAATTACAGTGGCAAGTGTTTTTAACTTTTGTAAATTATTTTATTGTTTTTATGGAACTTTTGTCCATGTTGCAATTTACCAAATCATGTGGCAATTTACCAAACAGTAGGTATTACCGTGATATTCTTTAAAAGTTTCCAATTCACTCTGTTATTTTTAAATCGATCTATTTCGGTACAGAAATTCGTGCTCGGTAAAAAAACAGATAGGTATTCCTTTTTATGTTCCGAAAAATAGTTGAAGCAGCAACATTTCGGGTCCAATATTGAATTTGCAATATAGACAGGACAAGTATTTCATTACGGCAGAGGTATAAAAGCGATACAATTGAAAAGGGTATCGGCTCGCATATTCGCTGGAGGAAAATTCCTATTATGATCCCTTATCCTTTGGAGTTGACTCCGCCAATACAAGTGTGCAATTGTCTACTGACTAGTATTACTAAGTTTTACTTAACAACCCTTTTTTTAATCGACTTAAAAAAAGGAGGAGGTTCTTTTTATTAAATGTATATTATAAACTGTAGCTACGCTTTAAACCTGTAGTAAGTGAAACTGTTTAGTTTAGAGTGTATTTTTAAAAATAAAATAATGTTGAAAATAAAATTAAAATGGTAAGTAGAGAAACAAAGCAATTTATATTTGCAGATTGAAGACCAACTAATTGCAATTATCAACTGAAAAAATAATTTATTTTGTTTATTTTTATTTATTTGGAGAACAAACAGAAATAAGCGTACAAGTATTCTTAGTACCTATAATCTTTTCCTGTCTTTGAATTCAGTATTATACATCAATGTTTGGGGCTCAATTTTTTTTGGAAATTTGAGTAATAATTACACGTTAGGCATAAAACCTACCGAAGGTTGTTGTTGTTTCTTTAAAAAAATATGGCTCTGTCCATCGGAGGACAATTTTGCCAGTGTCTAGTAGTTTTTGCCGTTGTACGGTAAAAAAATTCTAGAAAACGAAATATGAGAGGTAATGGTGGATGAACGATGACAGCGCAACTCCTACCGAAGGTTGTTTTAAAGTCCCCTCCGAAGGGCCCAAATGGATGCCCTTTTGCTGTCACTCACGTGCCCGTCTGTCTTCTGTCCGTCAAAAGTCATACAGGTTTTACAGTCAAATGGTTGGAGCTACAGTCTTCAAGTTTTCACAGTGTAAGCGTAGGCAAAAAGCCATACAAATTGTATAAAAATATATTTTTAAATACTTTAAAGGAGGGCTCCTTCCTATATACAGTTAAAGGGAAGCGCAAAAGAACAAAATTTGGTACCTACCCCATCGAGTGGGATATCATTGTTAAGAATATATACTAAGTATACCTACCTAAATATACTACACCATTATTAAATACTTATTTATTTATACCCACTTAAGTTAGCTTTCTTACAAAATATTGATTCGTTGATTTTTTTCTAAATTCCCGTTGACTACTGAAAGTGATAACTTGATATTTTGGTGATAGCTATTAACGTATTATTTCAAAGAGCTTATGCTTAAAAAATATTTTTCTTTTAAAATTCACTTTTCTTATTCATTACAAATGTACGGAACACTCGCGTGCGAGTCCAAGTAACTGAAAGATCAGGATAACAAATGTCAACGTAAGCGATAATAGGATGCAGTAAAATTCGAACAAGCGCGACCTTGGTAGCAAATGGTAGAAAATTCTAAAGCAATCTCAAAGATCCCCTCTGCAACCACCTTCCTGATTAATAGTTGATCAAAATGAACTCCGACAAATACTTAGCCGGTTTAAAAAAATACATACGTTTATATACTCTTAAAGACGATCCCCATTTTTTTCGTCAAAAGAATTTAAAATTTCATTCTAATTCACTGAAAAAGTCACTTCGAGAACGTCTTGCAATTTTCTAACTCAAGTCTTCCAGACTTCACACGCGAAAGGATTTTAAATTTCTCCTTCCGACCGACTTAAAGTATAAAGGTATTTATTAAGAAGACATAGTTTTATCCTCGCCCAAGAGTGGAAATTTCAATAAAAATGCAAATTTCTCCCGACCAATTTCATCGCTGTACACCGTCCTCCGTTATTGGGTCCCACCTACTGCAAAATGTTTGGGTTTGCTCCGTTATAACAGGAAACCTACATGTTTACCTATTTTCATAGGTAACTTTTGGAATGGCGATGGCTGATACTGGTAGATAGCCACAATATAATAGAAATATTATTTTTTGGACACCATAAATCAGTATAGTGAGGTAAAAATAAAAAGTTGCCTAATGTAAGATTGAGTGTAGGTAAGTGTGCACTTACAAAGAGTGAAATGATTCCATAAATTGTTTAGTTTAAAAAAAAACTCATTTTCATAATTCATGGATGGAACCACATTAAAAACTTGCAAATCCATACTTTATATATATATATATATATATATATATATATATATATATATATATATATATATATATATATATATATATATATATAAATATATACATAAATAAAATAGACCTTGGGAAAGAGCATAGGCTATGTTTTATTGCGAAAAAGTGCCTTTCAGGGGTTGAAATAGGTGATGAAACATTTATACGGTGGAAGTTCGTCGCTGTCGAAGATAAAATCATGAAACTTGGCATTTAGGCACTTAATATGAAATAAATAGAAATTTGTTTGAGCTTTTTTGAAAATTCGGCCTATGAGATAAATTAGGGGATGAAAGTTTATTTATAGAAGGTTGTCATTATCAAAGATAAATCGATGAATCTTTATGAAATTTCGCATTTCGGCACGTGATAAGAGATAAATAAATATTTGTTCGCGCGTTATTTTTTTAATTCTTCCTGTGAGGGGGTGAAATAGGGGATGAAAGTTTACATGGTTGTTTATATGGAAGATCGTCATTGTCCAAGATAAATCGATGGTTCTTTATGAAACTTGGCATTTGGGCACGTGATAAGAGATAAATAAATATTTGTTCAAGCGTTTTTGAAAAAAATTACCTGCGAGGGGATGAAATGGGGATGAAAGTTTATATGGAACGTCGTCATTATCACAGATAAATCGATGAATCTTATGAACTCGGCAATTAAGCATATAGGATATTTGTTTCAGTTTTTTTTATTTTACCTGTGACAGGATCAAATAGGGGATGAAAGTTTATGTAGAAGGTCGTCATTATCGAAGATAAATCGGTGAATCTGTGTTTAGATATTCGATAAGAAATAAAAAAAAACATCAAGGGTTCCGTACAAATTTGTAGGTATTTATGAATATCCAGTGTTAGCAGAGCCTTCTAAGCTCAAGAGCAAAACCTACGCAATGTGGGGTAATTTATTTTAGATGGCTTATTGACATAGACAGTCCGATATGAAAAATTATGATTTTCAGGTTTTTCTTATTTATTGTGCTATAAGAGCTACCTCTATGCAAAATTCCAAGTTTCTAGGACAGGCGGAAGTATTTCTGCTAAGGCGATTTGTATGGAAACGTTTTTAATGGCTGTAGCTTTTGATTGCCTTGACTTAGAAGTTTCATTTTTTCACAGCTTTCGGGACTATTGACCTGAGTTTAGGGTTTTAGTTTCAACTCGATACCGATACTCCGCGCGTTTACGAGATAAAGGGTCTTGACAGACAGACGGACGAACGGACAGCAAAGTAATCCTATAAGGGTTCAATTTTTTCCTTTTGAGGTACGGAACCCTAAAAAGCATTTGTTCCAGTGCTTTTCAAATTTCGGCCTATTTACTTGAAAATATGGGGATGAAAGTTCGTAAGGAATTCCAAACAAATTTACAATAAGTATATTTATCGGCAATATGTGTGGCTGTGCTTAGTAAAAACTCCGTCTTAATTATAATCCTACCATTCTAACTTACAAAAAAGGATGTGTAAGGTGTCAAGAGTTCACCATGAAGAATTAGTCCTTTTGTGTTGGCAGGGTAGAATACACGTCGTATTGCTAAAATGTGGCTACCTGCAAAATATGTATGTTTTACCAAAGAATGGAAGAAAAAAAAATAGTTTATATTTTTAGCAATGTATTAAAATATGTTATTTTCAGCAAACCGTAGAAGTTTCTATGTGCTATTATTACGAAGTCAGGCAAAAGCTAGTTTTTTTTTAAACAGTAAATATAGGCTTGCGTTTGGCCACAATCACGCCTGATGGAAAGCGAGGATGAGGCCTACGATGGAGCACGCTTGCCTAGTAAATGCTCATGTTATTTCATATATTAAAAACTCGTAAACCAGGCTAAAAGATTACAAAAGATATAATGAGAACCAACACTCTTGCTATAAAATGTTGTAAAATTCATGCACCCATCTCTTAGCCTATTGGTAGTCATAACGCAATCTTCTTGTTAATTCCGTGCGCCATCGAATTATGGTTATCTCGCGTAAGAATGGGGTAATCTCTGCAAAGCACAATTTTGCACGTTAAAGGGAGCAAGGTAATGTTGCATTACCTACGGTGTAAACATCAAATCGCTTGCCGGGTTAATTAAAACAGGAACATACTGTAGGTATACATACTTGATCTTGTTTTTTTTTTTCAAATTGCACACCTCGTATTAGCAATAAAATAAGGTTTTATTTGCCAGAGAGTTAGTAAGCATTTGAGTATGTGCCATGGTGCTCTAGTAATCTGCCTCTAGTAGGTACCAAAGTGCTGTAGTGCCTTTTAATAGCAACGGACCCTTAAAATCTACATTAAGTAGATACAGGCTGTTTTTAAACTTTCCGCCTAGTTGGGGTCCAATACCTGAAGTCAGAAAAGGGTGTGGGGAGGGGGCGGATTAAGGACTATGACTGCGAGGAAAGAATACACAATTAGCTTCCAGCTACCTGCTGTAGTTAACTTAACCAGTTTAATTTGGACTCGTCTCCTCCCAACACACTCAAAGAATATCTTCACCACTTGAAAAACATCAGAGCTTAAGTTATGCTGGTTGGTCCGGTATTGGGGATTTTAAAAATGGCCCCGGAATTTTAGCTACGACCGGAATTGAGGGGTCTCGGATCGATCAGTGGAACCCGGATACTCGTTGGCTTTGTTGAAAAATCTAAATTAGGCACTTAGTATTCGCGGGAGCCGGGACAGTAGGTATGGGTTTACTCAAATTATAATGATGAAGAGGATAACGGAAATGTGCCGAACAATGTGCGTGTAACCAAATTCTGGGCGGATATGATTTTTTATGCAACGGATGGTAGACCTGCTTTTGTCGTTCTCGAAAACGATGTTGGTGGCCATTGGATACTGGTAAATGTATCCAGAGAAAAAAAATAGATTAACTCGCCAATATACTCGTACGTACAAATCTATTGAATAATGTTTTTCCGTCGTATATTGTCGGATAACTTCGTATTTATATTGCTTTCTCAATTGGGATGTCGCAATTTTTGACAACATAATAATATAATAATTTGAAAACCATTTGGAGAAATAGGCTTTGTGAAGCGTTTTCAGAAATCAGATTCCAAAAATGTGATAAACTGAATTAAATAAACAAAATTTAAGTAATGACCCTCATTTGACCCCTGCAGTGTCCCGTCACAAAGGCAGTTATAAAGCAGGTCTACACTCTTAAGCAAATTGACAGTTTGAAATGTTGCTGTCCTGCTTATAATAGCAAAGAGTGACAAAGATAGAACTTTAATCACATGATGCGCACCCGGCTTTAAACAGGTTGTCATTTATTGTAAAGTCCGAAATGTATACGAGTATTTCCAATGTATTTTTACAAATTAAATTATTAAATTACTACGTTACAAGTAAATACAAAAGAATTTAAATATCAGATTTTAATAAAAATATATATTTACTATCGCACCATTAAACAAACAGGAATAATCGAAGCTAAAAGAAGAGAAATAAATAAAACTATTTGTCATGGTTCATTAAGGACCCTAAGCCGTACTTGAATTATTGTCAAATTGTAATGACACAGATTATGTTATGTACGACCTGAATTTTTCTAGGCAATGGCACGTGGCTGTCTCACTGTGACGTCATCCAGCGTATTTCGTAAAAAAAATATAAAAAATTAAATACTCATCAAAATTCAAAATCAATGAAAATGGTATCTTAAAATATCCTATCCTTTCCAAAAATAAAATAAAAACTTTAGGTTATCTTTTTTGGTGCATCCCAATTAGCTCCAGTAAACTTAAGTAAGCTAGTTGAGAAAGCAAGAGAAATACGAAATTTTCCGACAAAATACGATGGCAAAACATTCTTCACTACATCTGTACGTAAATAATCCGGTATCAGATGTGTAACAACTAAGTATGATGGAAAACTGGCATAAATGATGTAAGTAAGCAGCAGTGCTTGCACTGTTGTGTTTCGGCGTGGAGAGTAAGACAGCTGGTGAAATTACTGTCACTTGGGGTATCCCATCTTAGGCCTCTAGGTTGGCAACGCATCTGCAATACCCCTGGTGTTGCAGATGTTTATGGGCGGTGGTGATCTCTTACCATCAGGAGACCCACTTGCTCGTTTGCCATCCAGTCGAATAAAAAAAAGTAAAGAAAGTTTTCAAAATATATATATATTTTTGTCTTTTTCGGTTATTTTATTGTTAATCGTGAGCTACACCGTTATATATATTTTGCTTTGACATACTTACTTAATACATTTTGATGCGCAATTCGAGGCCCTAACAACCACATAAGTTCGAGTCTTTTATTTAAAAATGATTAATTCGCGTTTCACATAAACCTATCTAGAAATATTAAAATAATTTATACTGAAAAACTAACTAGCCACAAGTTCTTAGACAAAAAATCCTGGAATATTTATGTATATACAAACCAGTAATGCTAAACCTAGATGCAACGTTTACTCATAAAACAGCGGGCTCATACAACATTGCGCACCATGCTAACCCCATGTTTGCCTGTAATATTCAACAATATGCGTCCACAATTACCAACATTAAAAAAATCGTGCTGTGTATCAAAAATACACAAACCCTTGTACACAAGGTTGTAAATTGCACGACAAACATTTTTCCGCACGCAAAGTTAATTTGTTAACCATTTATTTGCAGCACTGAAGCAGCGAGATAAAATTCACAGTCATAAAATATTACAGCAAAGGAAAAGAAAGAGTTTATTGTTAGAACTATCGTAACGCAACTTGTAAAATGTAGTTCACATGATACTTAGCTAGGAAAACGCGCTTTGTTAAGTAGAAATTTCATAGGCTATGTACGTTTGATGGGTAGCGAACAAAAGTTAAGATTTCTAGATTTGATGGGTCGTAATTTTGAGTACCTAGGCCTTCCTATAAAGTTTTGTGTAGTAAAGCAATCATCCGCTAAAGATTACTTTCGCAAACTAGGGAACTTGCACAGGTAAGTACTTGTTATATAGGTAACATGTATCTACTGAATTATCTTTTACTTACTGGCATAAAACTTAACATTTTATATTTATCTGTCAGTCTTACATTATGTACGACTAAGTGACTCACCTTTTGAAGTTTTTGCACCGTTGTTTAAACATGAACAATTCTGAGTATGGAGTAGGTAGGTAGGTCCTGTTTTATTTTACTTATCCTTATATAGCTAAGGAGGTAAAATTTCTTAATACCTCAGAAACATTCCATTCCACCCTCCGTAATAAGGCAGGGCTGTCCGCAGGGAGGATCTGCAAGTGATTTAAAGAGATTGTCAGTTAATGACCCCTAGCGGCCACAAATCCAGCCCTTTCTTGCTTCCTACTGAGTTAACGGCCCTTTTGGTACGTGTGGAAGTATCAAGTGACTAAAACAACTCTGTTACATTAATTAACCAATTGCATCAACTTAATACACCAATTGGATATTAAACAGCATGAAAGTTTTGCTGCATCTCTCTCATATCAAAACTACTATGACACTCAATTCATAAAGAGCTGCCTTTATTAATATTAGTGACACATAAAATAAAGTATTTAACTGAACGCACTCGATTGCAGTATATCGGCTTATCCATAAAAGGCATTTGGCTGTATTTAAAATTTCCATGATACGCCGCGGTGACTGCAAATTAAATCACAAAAATATTTTCCTATCCAATAAAGAATGCCTCAGGCATTGAATGTTGAACTTATAGCCTTCGCGTCGAGAGAACTGGTTCGAATTACCATGTACTATGGAGGTATCCGACTACCTCACACTACAGTAGTAGGTACCTCTATCTATGTAAGGATAAGGGAGATCAAATCGCCGGCCATCCGACTGTTCCGTACAATTTATCTGTGTTCGATCAACCGTGCACGATCGTTTCGATGTTCTTCCCACACCTTTACCTGTTTCCAATAAATATAAAAAATATAGATATCGACCCAAAACGCTTTCATTCACGCAGAATCGTCTCGGAATTAAGTTATTCGATTCTAACGTATATGAACATCGGTATAGCTTTTATGATCTGAATTATTGTCATAATTGCGGCCAGTTTCGAATAAAATAAATCGATATAGCGTGCTTACATAATACCGCCCGCAGGTTTTCTGTATAACGAACGTTAGAACCAATTTTGTTTGATCCCCCAGAAGTCATTGAATCGCATGTGGTTGTAAACATTTGTGAAGGAGCGCGGGTGTCGCGGGGGATCTTGCCGTAATGATTGATGCAAGGCCATTCCGAATGGGTTTTTCTCATCTCAATTTCTTGATATATGAATCTCGATTATAATCGATTACCTTCACTGCTGTCTATCTACGCTCATACCTGTTTCTAATATCAATCTTTTTTAGTGTTATTTTATGGTGAATTAATTAGATTTTTTTGTGGGACTAAGCAATAGACTTACGACAAATTTAGCCGTTTATTGACCGAATTGAACCGCCTACTTGGCTACTTGCCCTTTTAAGTAAGGAAGAGTTTAGTTTTAGTAGGCAGATAAATTCTTGCTACGTATTTAAGTGGGCAATGACCATTTATTTTGGTTAGTTTTCATAAACAGCTCAGTTAACCCGGCGTAAGTTAATTATTCACGAAACACATTAGCGGTAGCAAACAGTCTCCAAGGAATATTCTAATTTAGTTTAGTTCTGTCTAGTTATTTCCGTCTAACACAACCCGGCCAGCTTACTGGGACCTTTAGAAGTGCCCTCATTTCCTCTCCGTTCTTCACGATTGGGTTTGAATGTGCGAGGGGAGAGGGTTGGCGTAAGGTTGGTTGTTTTATGAACGTACATACCTTTGTACCTAAGCTAGTATGTAGTAGATATGTTTGTATCGCATTTTGTGAAATTGCGAGGAAGCTGCGAGCGTTGCCGCCGTGCCCAAGGGAGAGTGTCTGGACTAAACACCTCGTTGGGAACACGTTTCTGTTTTATCTTTGTTTTATAAGTTCCCCACTGCGCTGGAACTAAGAACTTTTAATGACTTCACCCCGTCGCTTTCGAGTTGCATTTCGTTGCACGAGACTACACCTGGGTACTGGATTCACTTAGACTAAGTGCATACTTTTATCATATGATATTTTCGATGCGACCTTATAGGAGTCATCTTATTAAATTAAAAAAAAATATCCCTCACCATTACAATGCGGACTAAGGACTTCTTGACCGTAACCATTTACTTACCTACTTTTAGCGGATGCGCTATAGGTACACTTGGCAAAAAATATTTTCATCTAAACCTAACAATCAATTTTCTACTGAAGTAAACAGTATCTATGACAACTATGTAGAGAAAATATACATGTTTCACAAGAAATCGCACATTAACGTCACGTAAACAAGATAATTGACTTGATGTTATCGGTTTTCCTATCCGAAATATCCTTTAGTGAGGATAGAATGTCATAAAGATTTACATAATGCCTATGAGTAGGTACTTAGTGATGTAGTAGAGCAGTAGGTATCTACTGGTGAAGACATGGATAATTTCTCTTAAGCATAATACCACAAACCGGTCTTTAACTGTATCACACACACAAAGCAGAATTTGCATTAAAAATCCGGTTCAGACCAGATACTAAATAAAACCACAATGCCATTTTAAATGTAACTAATATGGACAAGCCTGAGGATAAATTAATCGACGGATAAGTCTTGAATACCGTAAAAAACCAGTTGCTGTCAACGCATTATAATGACAATGAGAGAATTAGATATGCAGTTGCATGACAAAAACTCCATCAAGATAATTCCCATAAGCTTATCGTCCGAGAACATCCATTTACAAAATCGCAAGACATTATCCCTGACTCGTTACTGCGGCGGTAACGCGACGCACTACCCTTAATTACTGTCCGCACAATTGCTACGCCATTTCTACACTCCATAGATAATACTTTACCACATTAGCAACTCTCATAACAGTATATCTGTATGAAATATGCCTTTAAATGACGACTCGCACTCCCGCAAGCGACAGTAGCGTTTAAGAATGTGTTGGGAGAGATGAGTATGGCTTGTGGTTTTGAAAGGGGGAGATGTAATGGCAGGGTCGAATTTGTTTTAAAAGGGTGGGTTCTAATGTCTGGTCATCGGTCGACTCCCGCTTGACCGAAGGGGTAATTTGGAGGCAGACAACGGAGGCATTTGCATTACAATAAGAGTTGGATCTTGCCAAGCTGACGGGGGCTTCCGTCCGCAGGATAAGCTGCATTTTGTATGTATAAATGTGTGTAAGTGTAAGGTTTGGAATTGTTGAATAACAATGCTAGGAAAACGCGGCGCGGACACGTACCAGGGAAATGTTTTGATTCCCAATAGAAGTTTGCGTCGTAAATATCCATAATGGTGCGAGTATCTTCTACAATAAATAATTTACTAGAAACCCTTATCACGTTCGTGTTTGTTTATTCAAAGCGAAATGTTTTGAGTTTTGTCATAGAAATCATAACTTGTTGCCAGTAACTTTTAGAAGCGCTATAAATTTACTGAAATTGGTTATCCCGATCGTCGTTGTCTTAGTGCTTCTTACCCCGACTTTTTCTTCTAAGTGGGAGTAGAACGGGCGACCAACTTTTTGAAATATGTTTGTGTGTTGTTGTCTTGTTAATTCTAAAGAATCCAACGAGCGCTACAGATTACCAATTGTACTTGTAACTATCTCACAATTTATTACTGATGTATGATAGGAAGGGGAACCGTTTAATATAGCAACTACTTGACCGCATAACGTTTTACTAATTTCGTTTGTTAAAATAGTCTGTCTATAAACAACAAGCTATCTCTTAACGCGTATTAGATATATGTCTGCATTTATATTTAGGTACATAAATAATTTAGTACGCTCAGCGTCATAAATACATTATATAATATACGTTACCAAGACGTCAAATTTATTGACCGCACGACACGAACTTCGAGTTTCGTAGTAGCCCTGCAGGTCAAAAATATATATTAGCCTAATTGTGCCAAAAACTTCCGTTTTCTCTCAAAAATTGGTTAATATTATTTATCCGATATCTAACAAATTCATAAGCGCCTATTTATTAAATACCCAATGAATTATTAAAATGTATGCTCTTCTTTCGATACATAAATCGTTTATTACCCTTCACTTGTAGGTAAATAATCACGTTGACTATTGATTTTCCCCTTTTCAATTGTACGATGACTTTTTTATAATGTCGTATAGACAGCAATCATTTTTTATGGAAAAAAACATCTATTAGTGACCTTAAGAAAATAATACGTAGTCATGAAAAAAACTTCTAATATATAAATAGGCTATACTAACATAAAAGTAACTTTTTTTTCCGTTAATGGTATCGACTATCGAGTCATAAAGTAACACCTTCAGCCAGTAGCAGACGACATGATGAATGCTGGTAGATCCCGTATATAATGGTTCTGGAGAACAACATATTGACTTATCGTCAACTGTCATGTCTTATCTTAATTGGACTATTTCTAGACCACCGTTCTTGTTATCATAAGAGCTAGTATAATTTATAAATATAGTGATTAACTACCTTAACAGTTAATTAGGAACTAAATGAATTGCCTGAAAGAATAGTGTGTAAATAGATGACTATATATGAAACTACCGTGAGACTCACTCATATTAAATGATAAGACGTGAGAGTTATCCGTTATAATATCATTTAATATGAGATGACTATATACTTTAACTAAGTAAAGACTATTTGTTGTAATGACGACCATATAATCCAGGTATTTATTTAATAAAGATCCCGGGTTCTACGTTTGTTCCTGAATTTTGGATGTTTAATACATCTTTAACCGACTTCAAAAAAAGAGGAGGTTCTATGTTCCAATGTTTGTACTTTTTTATGTTTGATCACCGATTACTCAGTCAATTGTAGACCGATTTTCAAAACTCTTTTTATATTCAAAAGAGTATTTTTCCGAGGTGGTCCCATTGTCACCAAGTCAAGATCTGATGGTGGGATCCTAATCGAGGGCAAACCTCAAATTTTATAGGCACACCTATGGCGATTATGGCATTTTTAGCATAAAGATGAGCATTTACATTCAGAAAGTATCATTTGGTAACCTGGACCTGATGAAGAAGACCGTAGATGACCAATGGAACTCATCAAAGCTAAGTAATGCTCGCTCGTATATAAACGATCATGATTAATATATCTAGATAAGCGACTAAGAAGAAGCTTTAAGTTAATGATGCTTTCGAACTGATCTGATGCTGAAGCCAGAAAGTAGGCAACGGAACTCTGTTATTAAACAACATAACTAAGTCGTGTTTGGGCTTAATGGAATCGTTGTAAGATGTACTTTGGCTACGAATCACTAAAAAGTGTGAGATAAAGAAAATTTTTAAGTAACAAAAAAGTAAAACAGACTCCAAAAAAATAACAAAAAATGGAACCGACTACAAAACTCTTGAAAATATTTTTCTAGGTACGTACTAGCTCGAAGTCGGTGACTCAGCACGACCCAGCAGGAGGGATTGAAACCCATAGTATGTAGGTGAGGTAGACGACTATTGTTCCACTCCTGCTGGCTCGTGCTGAGGCACCGACTTCGAGCTAGAACGTACCTAGAAACATAGTTTTAAGAGTTTTGTAGTCGTTTCCAATTTTTGATATTTTTTTGGAGTCGGTTTTACTTTTTTGTTAATTTTTTTATATCAGAGTAGTTATATCCATCTATCAGTACAAGCTTTTCTTAATATGGGACTAGATTAATTGATCTCAATTGCCCCGTGATATTATTTAATTTATTATGAGTTTCAATTTAATCGACTAAATTGTAGTGCTTCGTTGCTTTTAAATCTATTTTATCCACATGCCACAAGGTTGTCGTAAAAAAGTAAGTACAAATCATTAAGCTGTAAAACGTCTAGGTATTTTGTGTACCAAGGTGAAACCTTTTCACAATTTATTTCCCAATGATTTCTTTGACAAATGTATGAAACGTAAATATGATTTTTGCAGCAAACAGGTCCCATACCCTCGCATGCAATTTAGTTCTTTCAACTGTAACTATAATCATCAATGGTCGGAAAAACGCCAGTCACTTGCCTAAAACCTGTGTTTAATACTCTGTATACACTTCTGTATGATGCGTTAAACACAATAATGCCCCAAATGACATCCGTAAACTGTGAATGATATTTTTCGATTTAATAGATGGGTAGGTACCAAATTGCAATAGTTACGTACCTACTCTCAAGTATAATATCGGGCGTTTTTCCAACCCTTGATAATCACAATAACTTCGAGACTGTCAAGATCATCTCTTGTGTGTTAAAATATCACATTTTACTGTGAGAATACTTTGCACGGTTTTGAATAAAATATCACGCGTACAAACGATTAAGGTGTGAGTGAAATGAATAAAGCTAGCGTCAGAATAGCATGGCGCCAGTATTAAATGCCACAAATACGTAGTATGTAACATTTACTTACCTCCCTATCATAAGATTTTATACTATAGCTGCTTAGTCTTAAAGTCTACGCGGACAGCATTTAGTGAAGCAATGAAGAATGTGCTAAAAATAACAATTACTGTTTGTAAAGTGAAATATGAAATGTTTGTATGAATTACAATGCTGCCGGACGCAATATAATGTTGTTTTACGATCGAAGATGATATTTTATTAAATTTCTACGTGTTGTGATTGGGAAACACCTAGGTCTTTAATGCTGTAAGTTATTGTAATATGTGGTAAAACGATGAAATGACAGCAAATCTGTATAATATTTAATGTTGAATAAAAATTAAAACACTGAATATTTCCCCTATTTAAAATATTTAGATAGATGATTATTTGGTAGGTATATAAGTTAGCGGTATGAAAATTTAATGAGAATTATTTATTACAGTTTTGTATGGTTCATAGTGTAGCAAAGAGGGTAGGTGAGTAGGTTTTTGATTTAAAATACACATTTGTCGCACACACATAATTGTATTGCACGTATGTCTGTGTGGTCACGGAATTGTAGCTTTTAGTCTAAGAAAGTTTCATTAAAGTTTTCGAATATTAAAACTAAAAAATATCTACATCTCTCATCAATTGTGGTAGCCAGTGACCGCCGAAACCAACTCCAGTTTTTGCACTCACATGCAAACGTAACTCCTTCAAACTCCGTTGACCTAAAATAAAAATAACCCAAGAACACAATAAGACAATTTTATTTATCACACTGGCAACAATGTACTTCGGCCTTCTTTAATCAATGCATGCAACGTCCACAATCAGTTGTAATGGACTGATATACGACCATGCAGTGCACAATGCACCAACAATCAACTGTTAACTAAACATGTAAACTTTGTTAACTCGTAAATAAGAACTAAATTTGATTGAAGGATAATTTGTGAAGGTATTTTGAAATGTGTATGTGCGGATGCAGTTGTCCCTTTGCAAATGAACGTGGGTTTGTCGCATAAACGATCTAAGTGTGCCTAAATATGCTTTAGTCTGGATTACTCTGGTTCTATAAGATTCAATTGCAGTTTCAAACGCCAGAAGTATAAGCGTTTGCTGTGGTGATTGGGGAACGCCAATGAATATCGCAATGAATCTAGCATATTCACATACCGTCGGTGAGATTGCCAATCCCGTTATATGCATTTTTTATATATAATGATTTTGGCATTTAATTTAAAAGCCATACGTGCCAAAATCAATATATTTTATGAAAAAATACACGTTACTGAAATGGCAATCTCACTGACGATATAAATTGAGGTAGAAAACCGAGTCTAAATCTGAAAAATAAATTAAATGAACTACAACATTTTTATCTTGTTTCTCCGCTACCGAAGTTTGGTAATAGCACTTTAATAAGCCATTTTTAGTAACCTGAAATTTAATTGTATATGAAATTAAAAATTAATTAATTAAAAGTAAAATAAAAGTAACTAATAACTATAACTAGAAAAGTTTTGTAAAAGGATCCCCCCGCGGTATGGACCCAAAGATGCTGGCAGCATTTCCTCGCTGTATAGCAATGCTGGTACGTTATGCGAGGAAGCTGCCTGAAATTAGTTTTTTTGAGAGATAATTAACAGGTCTATCTGCTGTCGACAGAATATCATTAGGTTTTGGGACACCTTGTATATAATACCTAAGCTGGAGATGGGTTATGTGACAGAGATGAGCTCGAAAACTTTGACATTAATTTGAATAATTCAAACTTAATATAATAACCGTCTTGACATACTACTTAGTATTTTGTATATCTAATCATTGTTTTTTAGTTTTATGTATTGTATTACTTTTGTTTAAACACAACTTACTTTGTTAATTTTAGAATCATTAAAATCATAAATTTGTTATTATTAACTCTATACCTCGTATGCAAAACTCATTTTCGCATATGAGTTGACCCGTCGATATATTAAGGATGGAGGTTCATGGACCCTTAGTTTTCCGGAACTGGGGTTGAACCCCAGACCAATCTACTTATGTGCCTTGAGTGCTGGCAGCCGTCACCTAATTCAAGTTATATTATACAAGTAAGAATGCAAGGTAATTGGGACAAACTTAATTGATTTAGGCGACCATGATAATAGAGGCCTAAAATTTATCTTAAACAATGTAGCTGTAAAGATCGACGTAAGCATTCCCTTGAATACACTTATGTGTATATATAGGAATATACAGTAACTAAACAATAGTTTTTTTTTCATTCGCAAATTTGTATACATAATTACGTTAGTACACCTCGCATTGTGTGTATGTCTATTATGAAGGTGTAATATTTTCATTAAAATAAATCAATAATAATGTAGGTAGGTACCTATACCTGAATGATGACAGTAATAAACATTCATAATTACTTGTGGGTATTTTGATATTTACCTGCGACCATTTATAAAACGGTAAGTCGTGAGAACATACTTTGAAAGTTACAGTGCAGTCATTTCATTTAAAAAGCTCACCTTGATAAAGTAAATTTAGGCTGTATACAAGCACTTATGAATGTCAATAAAAAAAACTACAATCAAAAAAATCTAACATGGTAAAGGGGTGATTGCGAGTGCGAATGTGGAACCTTTGTGATCGTACCTGCATGTTATATTAGGCAATAGGCACCATACACCGGCTAATCTGTTTGTTTGTTACAGCCAATAAAAGCTACGAAATCAACTTAACAAACAAGTAACCTGTAATCTTAGACCTTAAAAGCCTCATTCCTTAGCACGTTTACACAAAAGCACTTCAAAATCAATAAAAACAAATAACAATAAAACGCTAGACAGGAACAATGGACTTATACAACAATGACAGAGAGACATTAAATTTACAGGCAAAACGTTAAAAAGCAACAAAAATACCCATACAATATGCCATTCAACCCTTTCGTCAAAATATTTCGAATCCTTACTTCCTTATTGCCCCATAAATTTAACAATCGCCATAGAAAACGTTGTAAGACAATAAAATATTTTTTTATTAGAATATTGTCACCGGTTCTTAAAACTGTTTGTCTAAGCGTTAAAAAGTCTGACCGAAAAAATAGGACAAACGGTAGTTTGTAAAAATGGGGAACTGTGTATTTAGTTCAAGTTGGAAGTGTGAAGATGACGCAGATTTAAGAAGTTTTATAATTAATTCGAGTGTAAAATTACGCAGCATGTTAGGAAAAATATAAAGACATCCAGACACATAAAGCTGTGAGTGATATTTAATAATTTTTGATGAGCTTTTAGTTTTAAGATTAAATTTTTCGTGAGGTAAGTCTCAAATAGATATTTTATCAAATCAGAGCAGCAATCGAAAGTTGATTATGTTGCGAGGTTTCTGGTCCTCTGGATTAGAGTCAGATAGAACACACTTTTTGTTGTGAGTACATACAACAAAAATAAGGCTACGAGGTTTTAAGATTTTGGAAAACTTTACTCGATGTTACTTAAGTAAAACTGAATTAATTTTTGAAAGCCTACCTAATGTTTATTTTTATTATTCGTGTCTTAATTTTTTGGCTCTATGCATGCAGAAATAGCATTTTTTTAAATATATAGGATAAAAAAACAATCTCTCGTCAGTCGCTATCTACTCATAGTTCCACCATCGATTGAAATAGATAAATAAATTAAAAAATTATCCATCAGCTAGTCATATATCCGCCATATTTAATAACGGGAATTTCCAACGTAAGCATAATTTAAGGCTGTCAGAACAATATGACGCCCTGGCTTTACAATTTGGAAACTTGGAGACCGAATTAGGGGAAAACTTGCCCTGTAGATATAGACATTTATTGCCATACATTACGTAAATCTATTAACTTTGTTCATCATATCACACGATAGACATTTTTGCTTGTAAACGGCAATTTGGTATTTACTTGAACTAGGGGTTTTTAATCGCTGTTTTATGGATAGTTTTAGATGCACATACAAATTCTCACTTCAGTATTTATTGAAATTTGTAATAAAATTTGGCATTTACAACAGAATTTTTAATAACATTTAACAGAAAAAAAAATCCTCTTAACCTCAATATTCCAGTTGAGTAAATTGCAGTTCTGTATTGAATCATAAATTTAATGGCAACTAGTTGCGACATGATAGCGATGAATGTACTTGTATTTTGAGACTATCTGTGAGATCCTGTAATTGGCTATGTTTCACTATTTTCATAATCATATTGTTTTATAAGCTGTTGGTTCTCCTTTAAATAAATAAATAAACGCATAATTAAGTATGCTAATGGTTATAGACCGATGTCGTTGATCAATTACAATGGCGAGAAGGCCTACTCTGTCAAAACGTCATTCTCATTCCACGTAACGAGCCTGTGTATAATTGACGCTTCTTTTAATTAAACTCTGTCCTGGCTTCGCCCTCAATAACTTGGGACCAGATTTCTCAGCCTTACCACTCAGTTAAAAAAACGCTTACTTAAGTGCTTCATGTTAAACATGGACTCTCATGTTTTACGTATAAAAATGCTTAACCGCAGTGGAGAAATAAATAACGATTACTAATAGTAAAATTATATGCAGTTTGCTAAGAACATGACTAGCCTAGACGATGAGTTATTATCATGATAAATAGAGGTATATAAACCATTTGTATGTTCAAGCTTTATATACCAACAAAATATTCATTTTCAGTTAAAACGTTTACGGCGCATAGTACGAAGTACCTAATTGATTTCATAATTATAATGCATTACTCACATCGAGGTCTAAATGCATTTTGCTGCCTATAAACTACAATGTAACATGACTGTTAAATTACAGTTTATTTATCTATGTTCCTTGAGAAGACTCCTACTACTAAAAGGCTCACTCACTTAAAAAAAATCTGTTCCTCTTTTACACATTAGCCTTACCCATAAAAGTGAGTTGTAATTTGCGTCGTTTAGCGTAACATGCTCTTTTCTTTCTAATATTGCCACTTGGACTTTTTTTCACTTGACTAGATACTCACTAAATACTGGAGCTATTTATATTTTGAATCATTTTAAAAAAACTGGAAAGGCTGACCTTCAAAGGTTTTATATGGTCAGTAGTTCTGGCCCATGCGTGCATTTCATGTGGTTTACACACGTAATGAAGCAATATATTGGTGAGGAAATATTGCTTAATTCTCTTGTATTTGACTTCTTACAGGTGACATTAATCGGTGTCGATATAAGTTTTTTACTGTACCCTAAATTTATATTTGGCGGTTATGTAATAAAAATCGTTTGTCAATTTTTCGAAGGAACCTTAATTTTCTTTGCATGAAAGTGAAATTGATTGATGATCTCAATATGAAATTAATATGTGCTTTAGATAACAAACGGGTTTTATTCTGACTCTAGAAAACCTGTCTGCCGAAATATGAAGTCAGTGACTTTCACATTGTCGCGTAAGTCCAAAAGGTGTAACCACCTTTAAACTATAAAATATACAATTCAACATAGGTACCTACGAAATAAGTAAAAATAGAACTAGCCGCAATTGATTCCATCTTTCTAGACTACGATCTCTAAAACCTATTAAAACGACTACTAAGCATCCTGAAAATAAAAATTGCTCTTCAGTTCAATTTAAAAAAAAAACGCCACCTTCGACATTACACGATTCCAATCCCAAATGAAATTCTAGAATCCTCGAAACCCTGACGTCAGCAGAGGGCGTAGAAAAATTAAAGCGATCCCATAAGCGATAAAAGTAAAGCAATTTAATAGGATTCAACTTTGCCGGCGTCTATTGCCGACACTTAATTACTGACGGTGTAATTGAAAGTTCGCCGAAAGCTTATCGTGTCTGCGACTGGCTTTGTTGCGCGGTTCCATTTTGTACTGCAATTTATTTGAAAAAAATATACAATAGGTAGTCATGTATGTAGTCAGAACCTAGCTTGATTTTTAAATTAGTGTATAGTTGACCAATAAAGTGCTTTACCAAATTTAATGACAGTTTCTCCTTCAGAAATAAAACAGTAAGGCTGATTGTCATATTGACTTGTAAGTGAAAATAGACTTTGACGTTTTAAACGCTACAAATGACATTAAACTTTAGGGTGGTAAACCAATTTCTTGGTCGACTATACATTTTTACACTACTAGTAGATCTCAGACAGTGAGACATGGAGTCCGAAAACAGTTAGGTTCTAAAATTGGTGCTAAAAGAAACAAAAAACCCCATTAAATTAAATCATAAGTACGTACCTAAAGATTGTAAAGTCCAATGAATTAAAAAAAATACTGAAATACAATGGCAAAAAAAAGACTCAGTGACCAGTTTTAGTCTTAGTTTTAGGTGGTACTTATGGAGCATTCATTTGTATTCTGTGCCTTTTATATTTGAGCTCTAATCTCTAACACCGTTATCAAAGAAGACAGATATTTAGCGTCATGTATGTCTGTCTTGTCTTTGTTCTATTGTTATGTTAATTGTGATGTTTTTATGGCGTTAAATAAATGTAGTTTCTTTTTTCTTTCTTTCTTAGATATAGCATAGATAGGTACCTAAAGAATATTTGATTTTTTTTATACATAGAAGATGAAGTTACTACTTGAGGAATAAAACAATATCACGCCTGTATCGTTCCAATAATGGAACCATACCTCGGCCCCAATGGAACGTCGGAGAAAGTTGGCTCTATCACATTTCGCAGGTTTCAGACTAGCTACTGTCTGTTAATTGTTGATTTCAAGTACACATTTCGCGTGCTAAGCAACTGATTAGCACACAGACGGCGCGTACGGGGTAACTTTACAAAACTTTTCCAATTTTCTACCGCGAGATAAAGGAATAGAAACCACTCGGGCATTGTCTTGAATATTAATTATGGTGAATTACTGTTTTGATTGTGAATAGCTGCTTTTGGGTTTCGAAAATTTGGGTTAATTTTGTTGATTGCGTGTGGCGCTACATTGACATACATGGATGTAAAGGGCGGTCTTGTGCTACGTTAAGTCGAAGGCTGCTGGAAAATTGGTAGTTTTCACTTTTACAGTGCCTTAGAAATTGATAACAAACGGTGATTTGCTGTATCCACAATGCACGATTCTTTGCCGCAGTTGCTCCAAACACAATATGATGAGATTCTAATACAAAACAAAAGAGAGATCAAAAAGTAAATATTGCGAAGTGTAGATAGGCCCGCATCATGGCCGCCGCTCGTAAAGGGCCGGGCTGTAAAATAAGTAAAAATGAAGGGCTTGCCTGCGGCACGAGAACTTCAAAGGGAACTTTTGCTTTTTAACCAGTTGGTCGCAAACTTTAAATTGTATTCTACCATCTCCGACCCTTGCTGAATGGGAAAACTAGTAACGAGAAAATTTCTGTAGGCATGCAGATGAAGCCGAAATGGTCTTCCGTGGGTGTTTTAAGTTCAATTTATGTTTTAAGAACAGTTTCTATTCACACGACGGGACAGACAGAGATGGTGCATAAAACATAGAGAACGCGACACGGCGGTAGAAGATTTACAACAGAACACTTATTGCTTAAAAATACATAATTTTCCCATTGTTTTACAGACGTATTGTAATACATAGTCAAACATCGGCGATTGACTTTGATAACCTTTACGTAAATCAATTTCAAGACCGTTTTGATTCATGGATGCACGCGTAACAATAAAATCCGCAAGAGACAATCCAAAGTCATAAACGTCTCGAAATTATTTACCCGACAAAAACCCTTGCCGCGATTGTTTACAGCTGATATTAATGATGATTTATTCTTGTTGTATCCAGTTTAATGTGTGTACGTGAGGACCGTAAACTGTTTTATGGGACACTAAAGGCGGTGGAGCCTCAGAGACGATTTTATCGATATCTAAACGCCACACGATTTCATATGAATGTTGAAAGAGATGTTCCTAGTGACGGACATGGTTCTTCGAGATTTTGTTTTGCTCTCGAACGCGTTCTCACGGTTATGTCGCCTGATTTGTTAGTGTCTTATGTTTCTTAAGAATAATTCTGTTGTTTTCGAGTGCATCTCTTACATTATTATGAAACAAGTAAAAACCGGGCGCACATTGGAAACGACATCCATAATTATAATCTCTACGTTGCAGTTAGGCGTGAAAATACTTTAGAATAATAATGGAAATTAATCTCTTGGCTAAAACAATTAACAATACTCTTAGGAAATGTTAACTTGTATAAAAATTTATATCTGAACCTTACTGACTGACTCATCAGCGCTCAGCCCAAATCTTTGAGCCAAAACCGTTGTTTTGAGGTCCTTTATATGATGTAGGTAGACAAGGAATAGGTATACGAACTAATAAGTGAAATTACGGACGATAGCGAGACGATGATCTGGTTAAAGGACCTTAATCATTTATTCATACCTTTTCTTAGTATATACATCTCTCTTCAAACGTAACCTGCTTCTGTTTAAGCCATTTTTTCGGCATTTGCAACCCTGGCGTAACGTTGACTTTAATAATCATTTTTTAATATCTCACTTTAATTAAGATTAACTTACACATTTTCACTTCACAGCACAAACTTCGCAACGTACGTGTTTCCAACCACAGATAGACTGGCAGAATGTATTAACCTCATCCCCGTGATTATTGCTTGCATTGTTAGCTAATTACTTTCACAGTTACCTTTTTACAACCCTATCATCCGCAACTAACGACCTACTATGAGCTCTAAGCTGGTTGTATAGAGTTGATGTTAGGTTCGCTTTAATATAGAGACCGTAGGGCTGTCACAGGTAAATTTATTAGGCTCGGAAGGGTTGTGCAACAGTGATGGTTTTATGGTGTTGCGTGGTGTAATTTTACTCGCATTGTTGCGGCAAAGAGGTGTACAGTTAGACCGCACGTTGTACCCATATTATTGAAAAAAAATATGTACAGCATGTAGTGTACACAATAATAATAAAAATGAACATGTTTTATACTAAACAAAATTAAATTATTACTTTCCTTACAAGCTTTTACACACGACTTTGCATCTATGAACTACTTATTTTCCCTTATATAAGCTAGGGCATATAAATTGAAATTGAAAACAAATATGTCCATCGTGTTCTTGATTAATGTTGTATACCATATTTACACTCAACCCGTGTGAATATTCGGAATATCGATGTTTTATTCCCGAGGTCAACGGCCCTGGTATATACTGACTGATATAGGTACCTATCAAATTTAATCCTACTCCATTCAGTCGTTAATGACACAATTAATTTAGAATGCTTGCCTAATGAAATTCAATCCGAATGAAATTATTACGTTTCACCAATACAGACATACCTATCACGACGATTATCAAATCTAATGGTGCGTCAATCTGCCCAATGGGATGAATGAAAATTATTCATAAACTATGAACTGCTTCATTGTATACAAACACACATATTAGATAAAAACAGAATGTACGAAAATTAACCTTTCATAACTGTTCGAACCACAAAGACAAAGTACTTACTACCTAGTAAAAATTATTGCTGATTTACACGATGTATATGTATACCTACGCGTGAATCAGAAACTTAACTAATCAGACCTCAACCTCTGCCAGAGAAGACCTCAGACACGACTACCTTGATATTGTCCTCTCGTTTGGAATCATTGGCGAAAAACGGGTCTGAATGACAGAACTAACTAAAATCAGACCACCTGCTTACATCCATTACAACTACTCAAATATGTACAGTATTATAAAGAGTGTTGTTTCCGTATTTTCACAGCCATAATTGCCACACTAGAGCACTAATTGAACGATTCAGGCATTACTTTGCGGAGGTCTATATCAATGAACCACATTAATTTACCTTGATTGCCTGGTGAAATAAACAGGTTTTAACAGAGAACCTTCAAATCTAGGGTGAATGGGCATTTATTAAGTAAGCGTGTTTCATCTTAGTCCGTATCTTTGCTTACCATCAAGCGTGATTGTGATCAAACACAAGTGTATAATTAATGTATAAAAAAATAGTGTTGTTCTTCTTAGAGGACGTCATTAAAACTCATCTAATTAATGCGTAGAAGACGTCGTCATAGCCAAAATTAGCATGGATGGATGATTTCATTTCCGTGCTTATTCTGCCTTTGTGTAAACTTTTTTTGTACAAAATGTCTTCTACTGTACATCAACGAAAAGTAAGCGAAAAATAGTGCAATAATAGATTAAAAGCATCTGCCATCATAAGTGCTAGGTGCGCGTTCTCGATAGACATCAAATTGTATTGAAGAGTTGTTAGTTCACATTTCGTTCAACGTTTTACGAAATAAGCTTTGTAATGCTGTATATTGTGGTGAGGCGTGAACCTAAATCATACGTGCACTATTGCATGCACTGAACCCATTCGATTTGCGGTTTGTCTATTTTTATCATTTAATTTCCAACAGTGTTATTCATTTCAAGTATTTTTTCTAAACATAGTTTTCATAACGATTTTATGCATTTTTCAGTAAAATGGATGAAAATCGTTAAGAAATGAGGGCAACCGTTTTCGTGCCCACTGTAGACAAAGGTCCTGCTTGAAGTATAGTGGTTAGTTTTTCATTACGGGGGTGAAAACAAAATTTCCATTTAAATCATATTTAATACCTTAAAACCGTACCATAAAAATATAGAGCATGCCACAGTGTTGCGTAGCCCATTTGCCATAATTAATTTCAAATAACAAAAACAGTGAAATTTTAAATTTTACATTTCGGAGATCTCTCGCTACACTAGCGCCTCTAGCAGCGAATTCATACGCGACAGCTCTCCTCACTGTATGTGTGATCTAATTTGTTATGATTTTATTTACTTAATTTGAATGATTTGATCGCGTTTTGATACGCTATTTGATACTATCCTAACATTTCACAGAACAGTTTCAGATACAAGCGTGGAATGATTGGCTCTACAGTGCGATACCATAATACTCTTCGAAGTTGCTAAACTAATTGACAGAGTGATCGAGGATTGGTAGACCTTAGACGCAGATGACCTTCACGGTGGTTGACCACTGGACAAAATATTCCAAATTAATTTAGACTCCTTGTCTTAAAAAATAAACATGTATGTAGTTAAAAGTATCAAAATCATCTCATTCTCTGTACCAGTTTGTTTTGACCAACAATTAACTGACTCATTATTGCGTCTCCACATTATTTCTTGGACTGTCCGTAGCGGTAATAAAGCGCCTATGCCGCCTCAACCTGTCCCGTTAAAGACACCTTTAAAAAGCCACTATTGTTCTGTCAATACAACCCTTTCGCAAACCGGGAAGCAATTAAAACTGTAGACATCCCAAATTACCACCTCTCTCGGTACAGTCCACAACGAAAAGGGGTCGATTAACTTTTTCTTGCACAAACCTGCGAAGTAATTCAATGGTGAACTACAGAAACTACGGCCCAAGCCCTCTCATTCTGAGAGGAGGCCTGCGCCCAGCAGTGGGACGTATATAGGCTGATATGATGGTATCATCGTCGTCATCGTATGATGATTGTCATAGACTAATGCTGTCAGGTCGTTACCTGGACACGTTTCTTTACATGTTTTGCTTGTCATTTGAGAAATATATTGTGATGAACGAATTGCTCTATTTCGTTTGATAATTTGTTTAATATTTTGGCGACGATGGCGGAAGAAGAAATTAATCGCCTTACTCGTTTACGGGCTGCAATACGCGGTCAACTAACGAAACTATGCTCGCAATTGGAACAAATACAAATTACATCGGATTTCTAAGTAAGTCAAAGATTGACAAATCTCGAAAACTATGAGAAAAAAAATCATTTGATAATTTATTTAATAATGATGACGAACTGTTTTTGTACAAGTTGTACCTCGATGCCATGGTCCCTGGGCAACTCGTTTCTATGTTTTCTTTTATTAAAATTCATCGAGCGTACATTTTTTCCTAGTTACCAGCCCCCTATTTTATGGGCTATCTTCTAAGCACGTTAGTAGCAAATATTATAGCAGTTTTTTTTTTAAGAAACTCTATCGCTGTTGTCTTTTATAAAACGGGAAAGAATAACAAACTTGCAGGAAAAAAATAGACGTAGTAAATAATCCATGTATAAATTTGTCAGTTCCATACATTATGAAATCAAGAGTTAATTTCTTCCTGCAAGCGGCCATTAGTGTTTGTCTTTTTATAGCTGAAAAAAAGGGTCCATATCGGCTCGCATACTCATTGAAAGTCCGAATGTAATGTTTGTCAGAATGATCGTTTGTCATAACTCTTTTTTCTCTGAATCCAATGATAGTTCAGAATTGTTATAAAACAAACCTAACATAACCTATAGCTTTCTATAGGATGACCATTTAAAATTTTCAGGAAAATGTAAGGTTTCAGTGGGAAAACAATTATGACAAACGATGATTCGGACAAAAATTACGGTATGACTAGCGAAAAGTATGCAAACTTTGACGCTCCCTCATTAATACTGTCACTATCCATAAAGTAGGTAGATATTAAAAACTTACAAACATTTTTAAACATAACAAAATATCTAAATTCCATCTCTTACTTTTTAATTGGGGTTCGTGTTCCGTTTAACCAATTTGTTTTACCGCTGACTATACAAGTCTATTCTTTACGCAACTGTTATTCATATGATGCGCAATTAACGGTCCGTACCTGCGCTGGCGCAAACGGTGCTCGGGATTTTTCAGCGCAAGTACACCCTTGGAATGCAAGGTAAATAAATTGTTGCGTGGTAAAAGATCCGCTTTGTTGCTATACACCGTCTTGATTTCCGTTGACTTTGACATATAGATAGAAATTACAGTTCATTGATTAAAATTAACTTTTCATTATTTAGGCTGTTACTGAACCAGTGAGATACACCTTTGGCCTCATCAGGTGAGATAGGTGTCAATCACGGTCAGAGTTACGTAAAAAATAATAATAGTAGGTCTCTTTCAATTCACTTCATAGCCTTCTTCTGTTAAACACTTTAGAAGTAAGCGTTTCGTGAAAAAAAATCTCGGCTACTTCTCTATTCTATTCTCGATTCAAATTATAAAGACAAAAGGTGGGTCTACGCTAGACGAACCGAGCACGAGCGAAGCACGAGCGGAGCCCTTCCCGGCTTCGTCGTTCGCGGCGTCAAGTGTGGACACGTCCACGAGCGCACTGCGAGCGCGAAGCAAATCCCTTTGTGTTCGTCAAAAAACCGACAACTGGCGGAACGCAGCCGAGCACGAACGAAACGCTCGCAGCGCGCTCGTTCGAGGCTTGTAAGTCGGTCCACATTAGACGAATTGTGTTCGGCTCGTGCTCGGTTCGCCTAGCGTAGACGCACCTAAAGAAAACTGATCTTTTGTTTCAAGTTCCAATAGTCATTACTAGCAAACTAGTTTAAGTCTATGTGCTTACAGCCGAGGAATAAAGTAAAAACACTTTAAGAGGTCATATAAATAAAAGTGAACTTGGAGTTGTATCAGGCAGTAATCAGGACGAAAGGTCAGGTTGCCAAAATAAGGGCATCTTATCCCTAAATTATTCATAGCTATTTATGAAAGTCTAGGCCAAGTTCATAAAAGTAAAGTGCCCGAGGAGTTTCTTACTTTAAGCTTAGCAA
Source organism: Choristoneura fumiferana (assembly GCF_025370935.1). Taxonomy (NCBI): domain Eukaryota; kingdom Metazoa; phylum Arthropoda; class Insecta; order Lepidoptera; family Tortricidae; genus Choristoneura; species Choristoneura fumiferana. The sequence continues at coordinate 12,549,467 of NC_133484.1, forward strand.
ACGTCTTTTGCTTATTATCTAGCATGAAAAGTAAAGTAAAGCATAACCTGACGAAATTTCTTAATTAACTATTTTTCAGGCTACGTGAAAATATTTAGATAATACTAGCTCTCGCAGCGACTCCATCTGCAAATAATTCTTTTAACGCTATCTCATAAAAACTATATAATTTTCCGGAATAAAAAGTATGTCTTTCGTAGGGTCTCAAACTATCTCCATATCAAATTTGAACTAAATCAGGTCTGTGGCTAAAGCATGAAAAGTTAAACAGATAGACAGGCAGGGTTATTTTCGCATTTATAATATTAGTAAGAATCCATATCCTACTTGCAAAATTGACAGCACATTGATAGAAATTGACAGCACATTAGAGATGTCAAATAAAAGTCAAAAATTAGTTAAGAACCCCGTACAAAGAGACAGCGAAATGACCGCCATGTAGGTACACTGATTTACCGATTAAACTTTGAGGCTCAATCATCTCAGCTGTAGGACGTCCACTGTTGGACATAGGCCTCCCCCATAGACCTCAAGTAGCTTCGGTTGGCAGCGGCTTGCATCCACCTTAAACCCGCGGCTTTAACCAGGTCATCCGTCCATCTCGTTGGTGGACGTCCTACGCTGCGCCTAAATGATGTAAATTCAAGTTATTTGAAAATGTTACAAAACCAAAGTAGCTTAGTTACGCGAGTAGAATTGAACTTTACATTTAAAGCCCCATGGTAGTTTTTGATCGAAGCTCATGTAATGGTCAAAGGCACTGTATTAATAATCCATACGAGTAGGTTACCAGAAAAAGCTCGTATTTTTTTTCTTTCGAAATAACTTTTAGAAGCCAAAAATAAATACTATTGTTGACAGTACCTACTTGATTGACATCCTAAAAATTATAAGTGATCGGATTGACTTCAAATTTGGTATGAATATTAAAAAGTTTAACAACTGATAGAACATATATAAACTGTTTAATATCCATACTAATAAATTCAACTTGCAAGATCGTAAGAATACAAATTATAAGAATTTATAGACAACCTTGTAAAAACGAAACCCTAATCATTTTCATACTTGCTACTGTTACTATAATTCATTATTGATTTAAGCTCCACCTACCGGTCAAAACAAGAACTAGCAAGTTTAGCTACTGTGTCCCCATCTTTAGGGATCGGGAGCATTCACGATACAATGCCACCCCTGCCAATAGTTTGTCGCAGGGGTGACAAATACTGACTCAATACGTTACGCAAACTCTATCGCCATAGAGAAAGCAATTTCATCTCAATTATTTTCTTATCATATAAAAATAACCTGCCTCATATACTTAGGTACAGCTAAACTATATTTTATCAGACGTTAATGTGATAAAAACAAAGATTGATAATATTTAATTTACGAGAACCTATCAAGGTTATTTTTATTTTGAGGATTAAACTTGAACATTTTCTTTATCGTGAGATCATTTATTTTATGATTTATTGGATGACGATGATAGCTAAATTTCATATGATACTTAAAGCTATTTACTTTTTTTAACCTAGAAGCCCACGAAAAATTTTTTTGTTATACTCATGCATAAAACCAGGTGCTTTATTAATGTATTCTATAATTGGGCATCACATAAAATGAGCTATAAATCAAATCAGGATTAAAAAAAGCTTTTAATTAATGAGACCTGTATTTGAAACCCCGAAATCAAATTAATTCTTTTGATATCACTAGCGGTAAACTTCAAACGAAAGTTATTTATATTTGTATGTTTTCAATGTCAAGATATTGTTTTTAATTTATCTCGACTTAAATATCACAGGAAATGATTGCACGAAAAACAACTGATAGCAAGCCCCAATCGCCATCATTTTATTTTTAATTACACACCCAACATAGCAAACTCTTTTTTTATCCAGTAACATCTTACCGCGAACTCGTATATTTATTTTATTCAAGGACAAGTAAGAAAATGTGAAATGTCGTTATGTCCAGTTTTTATTTCGACGTAGTTTGGATTGGGACAGTTAGATAAATAAATGTGTATCTTAAGTGGAGAAGAAATTATTCCTTATCAAGCGGTAACGAGGTTTGAATTCTCAGAGCCTTTTGCAATGTAAAAGGCAGCTGTAATTAGGTACTTACAATGTAACATTGGATTGTTAATTACTGAGATATATGGCATTCTCTGTTAAAATATAGAGGTTGAACATGAAATCAGAACTTATTTATTAAGTTGGCTATTGCAACATTATCTGACCTAGGGTTGAACCTATTTGTATTAATCATATTGCTATGAAGATATGTAATCAAGTACTGACTCCTTTGATCTCATCTCGGTTGTTTAACGTGCAGATACTGAAATAATATTTTTATAAACGAAGTAATAATTTAAGTATTTATTACGTAGAGAAAAATTAAGTTTAAAAAGTAATAGTTTTAACTACAGGTGTATTTTATAAAAGATAAGCAAATACACTTTAAATAATCAAAATACCACGAACGGGACTTATCACGCTAACACACGAATAATATTTACCTCGACGTTTCGGCAACATTGCAATGGCTGTGGTGGTGGTGGCGGTGGTGGTGTTTGGTTCAACTTTAAAATGTAACAAACTTTTTTCTTATTTTATCATCACTAATTTGTCTATAATGAAATACGTCAATAATTTATAGGTTATCTCTGAAATTATTTGTGTATAATTTATGCTTGCTCATATATCGGTGTCATTCTAGCTATTGTATATGTTTAATAATTTTTTTGTGACTTTTGCATTCTACCATAATATTCTGCTGTAAATAAGGGATTGTATCCGCGTTTCATGCCACTGTCTCATATTTCTCTTGTAATTGAGGCACGCCGCTCCAAAAATGGCTTACTTTAGGAAAATTCAAAACTCACCAAACCGAATTGCGTGACTGAAATAAATAATTACGTAGGTACATAAATATATATACCTATAAGTGTGTAACACGTGTTTGCGGGGCAACGAGCGATACGTCTCGAATGACAATGGGGGTTTCCCTTTCAAGCGGAAAATATACGTGATCAAAATTCTAAATTGTCGCGTGTGAAAAAAAATGTGAGGTCCAA
>NC_133484.1:12562210-12654670 GCF_025370935.1 Choristoneura fumiferana
CAACTACTAACATAATATGGTGTCCCAGTTACATGAAATAATTATATATTTTTATTCTCATCATTATCAGCCATAGGACATCCACTGTTAGACCCCCATAGACCTCCCAATATGCTATGTGTAACTATAATATTCAGGTATGGTATTATCTTTTTTTTAATAACAGTATATAAATTTTACCAACACACAATATATACAATAAATAACAAATAGAAAGAAAGGTAAAATAAAAACTAACTTGATTATCTCTATTTTTATTACAAATAAGTTTAATTAACAACTCCTGAAACAAATATTTTACTTGACTAAATTAAAAAAACAATTACAAAACTAAAACTAAACTTAAACTACAAAGTAAAAATGTCGTCCAGATTTTCTGCCACCGGCATTGACCCCAAGACACTGGCAGCATGACCTCTCTGAACTGTTATGCCTAATCTTTGTCAGAGGTAAATGCCAAGGCCAACTCTAACCCTAAAAATCTATATTTACAAATATCACCCAGGTCGCTACTATCGGGTAGGGTGCACATAAGGCTGGCTGCGTTTTCTCGTTATATGGATAATTATCTATATATTAATTTATTGTTTTTCTGTTTGCAGGTGACGATGCAACGATTTGAGTAAGTACTCTAATAATTTGTTATTTACTTAACGAAGCTTTATGTTCTTTGGTGAAGGGAAAACTTATTCGACTAAACAAATATCTAAGGGTCATTATATACATGAATCTCTAATATTGTATTATCTAATCTGTAATTAACTTCGTAAAGTACTTACTTTTCAATTATTTTCTTAGGACATCATGTAAATAATGTATGTCTTTTTAAAGTTATGGAAATGGCTGTATTTTTTTTATTTCATAAAAATATTCTATTAAGCTCAAACCATCCTAAGTCCTTCCGAAAGAACGTGTTGTTTGGGTTAAACTGCTCAGTTGATACAAAAAAAAGCATAGACAAAGCAACTAACGTTGCTCAATCAAATATAAGTTTTTGAGCTCAGTGGGCATTTTGTGAAAATATAAACATGATTCTGATTAAAAATCGTTGATTTGTTATTGTACTTTGATAGTTTTTTTACTGTACCTACTTTGTTTTTTAACTGTGGTTTGATACAAAAACTACCAAATGAATGCAAAAAAATAACCAGCATTCAAAATAGAAATACCTGAAAAAATAATAATTTATGTACTCAATTCAATTACAAATTCTTAAAATACTTTAGACATATACCTATTTAGTTAAATTTGAGAGAAAAACGATTTTTAGAAAAAAAAAGTGAGTGATTTTGTTACTTACTATCGTACACTTTTGGCTAAAAAGTTTAGCTCGACATGTTTCGGGCTAATTCGATTTTTGACAGTGGCAATAAAAACGACGGTGAAAATGCGGGTAGTCGCGCGAGCATAGCGGTGGCGCGCAGTGCGCGTATTGCGGCAGCCGCTGAGTCGTGTTGCTCCCAGGAAGAAGGTCTACGAATTAGCCCGAAAGGATACACTACATAAATACGAAAAACTAAATTCCGAATGTCGGAATCACGAATTTCAAAATACCGATTTTTATAATTCCGAATGTTTTAAAACTCCTAATATGACTATTCCGATTCTTCATAATTTTTGACGACCAGATGGCCTAGTGGTTAGAGAACCTGACTACGAAGCTTGAGGTCCCGGGTTCGATTCCCGTGTCGGGGCAGATATTTGTATGAAAAAACGAATGTTTGTTCTCGGGTCTTGGGTGTTTAATATGTATTTAAGTATGTATCTATCTAAATAATTATACTTATCCGTTGCTTAGTACCCATAACAAGCTTTGCTAAGCTTACTTTGGGACTAGGTTAATTAGTGTTAATTGTCCCGTTATATTTATTTATTTATTTAATTTAATTTATTTTAATTATAAATCCGATTTCTATAAATCCGAAAATTAAAAATATATCTAAGATTTAAAATTACGATTTTCAAAATTGCGAAATTTAGTATACCGAACAATAATAATTCCGACTCAATTATAATAATAATAATCCAAAATGTCAAAAATACGAATTCCGATTGCTATTATCATTACACCGATCAATAATAAACCCCGACTTATTAACATAAGTTGTGTAGGTTAGATTGGCCTAAAACATTAGTAACTGTTATTCATTTTCAGCAATGTGACACAAGGTCGACGGAGGTCCGCTTCGCGGAGCTCCTATTCCGCTCAGTTAATGCGCTTCGCGCTTTGACGCAATTCTAACCTGAATTATGTAATTCCGATTATTTAAAAACACGAAATTTATTTTTCCGAATTTCAATATATCGTTTTTTTATACTTATCCGATTTTTATAACTCCAAAAAATGAAAAACACAAAATGTTATTAGCCCGAAGTACAGTAGGTAGGTATTCCGATTAACAATTTTCCGAAATGACATCGCTTATTCGGAAATATGACATTCGGCAAAATAAACTTCGTGTTTTTAATAATCGGAATCTTGAATTTCGAATCTCGAATTAATCATGAACAATGAACATTTCGAGCTAAACTCGATTTAAGCCGTGAGTTATCCGTTACAATATCATTGTACACGAGTGAGGCGCACGGTATACACGCTTGCCTTGTAAATGTCCATGCCATGCGAACTTTAGCATTACAGTGTATTATTATAACACTCAAGAAAAACCTGAGAATAACAGTCGCACGCAGAAGCTTCTCTCGACTGATGGTAGGTGAAGATGTATATCGAAAATACAAATTGAAACATAGATCCACAGAAAAACTAAAAAAGAGACCAGCGCTGGGAATCGAACCCAGGTCCTCAGCTTTCCGTGCTGCGTGCTATACTGCTAAACCACCACTGGACAGGAGTACAGACACTAATTTCTCCTATGCACCACATATCTCAGCTTGTTTGTTTCTTATTTAGTCACTTAAACAGCGACACTAGCGACATCTATGCTTATGCCTTCATCGAGAAACTTTCAGCACCCTATCGAAACTAACCGCTCACCCGGACAAGAGATGTCGCTATTAACCAATCAAATTAAGATTGGCTTTTCTCAAATTGCTTTGCTTGCTTTGATTGACTTTTTTATAATTTTCTCAAAGAGGACTAAAGCATAGATGTCGCTAGTGTCGCTGCTTAAGTGACTAAATAAGAAACAAACAAACTGAGATATGTGATGCATAGGAGAAATTTGTGTCTGTACTCCTGTCCAGTGGTGGTGTAGCGGTATAGCACGCAGCACGGAATGCTGAGGACCTGGGTTCGATTCCCAGCGCTGGTCTCTTTTTTTGTTTTTCTCTGGATCTATGTTTCAGTTTGTATTTTCGATATACATATTCACCTACCATCAGGCGTGATTGTGGTCTAACAAAATGGTCTTTCAACCAGAACACCATACTTGAAATATCTACGTAATTACTTATCTCTCTGCTAATGCTGTAACTATGTAAGAAAGTAATACCCATTTCTTTCATCCACAGACAATGTAATTGGTTCCATGTTTAAAATAATGTCTTTAAGTACCCACCAATGGCTTCAACTCCATCTCTGAGATTTTGGAATACAAATTTAAATTGAATTAGAAATTTAGCTTCTCAGTGAAGGAAATACATCACCATCATCGAAAACCATTTCATTTTCCAAACCATTTTGTTCACACGCAAACAGATACAGATCGACACAAGACAAGAGAATTACTTACGAGAAGATTTTGCTAAGTGAGATTTACTGCTTCCTGTTGTTGGATGCTCTAGAATAGAATAAGGGACTACAGGGAACGTTGGGCCACGTTAACAAAATATTAATTTTGATAAAAAATAAATGACCTCAATTTTTCAAATTCTATTTAATTTATGAGTACGAGTTAGTTTTGATTGATAGTAGGTACCTCGTAGGTAGAAGATATACTTTCATATAGGATTTTACTTAATCAGTGAGCAACGTCTTTGGCCTCATCTGCACTTACGATCAAGTTACAAATCGCAAGTCAGTTTTAAATAAAATAAAAAGTAGTTATGGTAGAAAAAAATAAGAATTTAATATAGATACAAATACTTACATATTAACGGTTCTAACATACGTATGGGGAGAATTATTTCTACTATCGTGGTGCAATAAATCTATTAAAACCAAGCTACGTGAATTTCACGTTTTTTTTTCGATAAACAAAACAACTTCATCATCACTTTATTACCGTGATAAACTCTAAAACTACCCCACCACTTGCCCACTGTCCTCGAATTTTAAAGCGTCGAATCTATAAACTGCTCGTTAAATCTCGCAGGCGATAGTTGTAAATTTCCTCTGGAGTCGACCACTTTTACGAGGGACAGTCGCCCCGCCCACCTGCGACTTTGTGGCTTGCATAATAGACGCCTTTACAACATCGATCGTCTATAAAATAGGGTGTGATGCGCTGTCGGCTTTCTTTGCGATTGGAAATTTGCCTATTTAAGGCAATCCTTGCCTTTACTAGCGCCCGCGCGAGGCTTTTAAACTGCGGCTAAGAGAAAGAGAAGTCTAAGTGACATCTTAACAGACTTTGAGTTTGTTAAGCCTGATAATAAATGTGGGTGTATATAGTAATTTATGTGTTTTTAGCAATTTATTTAATATTAGTTGGTAAATGACTTTTGAAAACCAACTATGTACCTAGTCTTATAAGAATTGCACAGTCAGCTTACTAAGTTAAACTAGTCAGAAGCTTTTAAAAAAATACAAAATATTAAAGTGAAAATTGTTTGTTTATAGACACTATTTATTTAAAATAACAGCTCAATATAGGTATGACATTTACAAAACAAAGGGACAGACTTAGTAGCTTTTATTCTGCAGTTCACAATAGCTAATCTTATAAGATCAAAAAGAAAAAAAACCTCTATGTTCCAATGTTCCTCAGTTCACCCAGCACAAACAGAGCTAAACAAAAGTTGTCTATGGTTTAAAACTAGTTTTAATAAAAGGAAATATCTTAAAAAATATTAACACCTTTGAAATTTAATTCATTGCCAGACAACAACATAAAAGCAATTAAGAATTTTAATGACTATTAATGAAATTGATCTAGTCAGATAAAAAATTCTAATTGGAATTTTTACTTTCCAGTAGGAACTGGAAATACCAAGTATTTATAACGAGTATTTTTGTGAATAAAAAAGTGTACTTATTTATAACAGATATTAAATTCCTTTAACTAGCAAGTGATTATGCAATTTTCTGCGCAATATTTACGTTATTAATAATTGAATAATTTTATAGCGTACTTTCTTAATGCGACTTAAAAAATTATATAAATATTATATGTCAATATTAGATAGAACCGCGTAATGACTTTACAAGCTGTTTATCATCAATAAACAATATAAAAATGTCTCTACCGTAAAACAAACGTCCCTAACTGTCCATATCAACCATTCCATACGGTTACGGCAAAAACATCAGAATAACAACATAAAACCTATACTTATGCAATGTTCCACCACACAGCCGTACCACAGACCTGATAAAGCTGAAAAGGCAACTTAAGCCTATAAAAACCATGCACTAAACACACCGACCAATGAAAAAAGTAATAAATAAACAAACCTTTCACACCGTAAACGATTTTATTTTAATAGTCATAAAGTTTGGTATTCCACGTGCGCCCGCTGCGGTTACGACCCGCGGGATGAATGAAACGTGCGACGAAGACGGGAACGTCTGTCGGAGCGGGATGAGTGATACCCGTTCAACCACGTGGCCGACGTAAAGCAAACTGGAGCAATTCTTTTTGAATGATTTTTATAACACCGTTTAGTGGGCATTAAATAGGTTTTATGGGTCGTTTTGTGTGGACTTCAAAATGTTACGGCCTGACGTCATTTATTTACAATATAAAGTGGTCATATCATTTTTGTTTTTAATGTTACTGTTGATTAATTATTCTACCTTTAAGTAAAGGCAAAAAATGGGAAGCATTATTCCAAATCAAATATAATATTTATTTTCCATTTTTATATTAAGTAATGAAAAACTTGTCTATAATTCTAAATAGTGTGAAGGAAACCCATAATTACTTGCAAACCAATATTAGGTACTAAATAAAACCATATTAAATAAAGTAAAATTAATCTTATTGAATTTGTAAAAGTAAGTTAATTTAAAACAAACGGTGCTAAATTTGCAATAATGCCTGTAATACCTACATTGCCGCGTACCTGATTAGTTTCATTCAATTAGTAGCTTACCTATTTCGAAAAGAAAATGCATACATGTAGGTACTTACCTACCTAAAAAAATATATTTGTCTAATAGAATAGTGTAGGTATTAATTATTGTTCTGTAGTGTAAAAATTAACGTTTTATCTTACGAAAGAAATGCACTAAAAAAGTAAATAAAATTCAAGATTTTATTGTATACTTTCCACTATAAAATAAAAATTGGTTCATATACATAATATATTTTGTTCAATGAAATATTAAATAAACAATTGGTTTTGATAACTGGTATTTTATTTCCATTATGCGTAGCACATTAAGCAAAGTGAATTAATTTTTATTTTAGAAAATAATTGCTGCGTTGCGACCAATTATTGATAAATTACCTTGCACTTTACCTGAAAATTAAACAGCTACAAAACAATCCAAATCACTAATTCCGAACTTAATGGTGCAATTTTGCTTAAAGCCATTCAGTTTGACATTTAGAAGTGCCGGAATGGTTTGTGATTGGCGGTGAATGTTCTACACGGGATCACTATTGGCGTAGACGAGGGGTCCGCGGGGGTGCGCGGGGCCCGGCGCCATTACGAACAATGGCCGTCGGAATGGTCGTTAGCGAATAGCTTTTATCTCTTTCTAATATAAGCTACGCAGGTAGGGATTAATGAGACGGAGAGGGTTCCGGCGGGTCGCGCTGCATTTGAGTGCGTCTCGCTCGCACGCTCGCGCGCCTGCTCGGGCGGCGGCGGCAACGCTCGCCACGACGCGACGGGGAATTCGGAGTCGTAGAGCCTCATACGCGGGTCATAAACGATTCGCGGCCATAGTAGAGGTGCACGCGCGAGAATCGATCCGAATCGCCCGGCGATAAACGCATCTCCCGCGAGGCGATCGTCGCGCGCCGCGTCGCCGAGCGATGAGTTCCAAGTTCATCATCGATAGCATGCTCCCGAAGTACCATCAGCAGTTCCACCACCAGAACTTGTTCGCGGGGGCGGGCGCGTCGCCGATCGAGGCGTCGTTGTCTTCGTCGTTGTCTTCGTCGCTGTCGACATCGCTGTCGTCGTCGCTGTCGGGAGGGCTGGGCGCGGCGGCGCTGGGCGCGGGCTCGCCTGGTGCTGGGAGTCCTCAGCGCTCCTCTAGTTCCTCATCTGCGTCCCCGGGTGCGCCTGCAAGGATGTATCCTTACGTGTCGCACCATCAGCAGTTCGGTGGGTCGGTGCCGTTTTCTGGGGCGGGGTTATCCGCGGATGACAAGAGCTGTCGGTACCCGACGTCTGTGGGTGCGGATCCTATGTACGCGTTGGGGCAGCATAATGGTGGAGCGACGGTGTCAGCAGCATCGGCGAGCATGGCGGCGGCGGCGCAGTTCTACCATCAGGCGGCGGCGTCAGCGGCGTCTGCGGCCTCCGCGGCCTCGGTCGACGCTATGGGCGCCGCCTGCTCCCAGCCCTCGGCTCAGCCCCTGCCCGACATACCGCGGTACCCCTGGATGTCCATCACCGGTAAATCATTTTCTCCTTGCATGAGTTTGTCGATCCTATTCTGTAAAAATAGTGTTTTCAGTTATATTTTATTTTTGTTTTCATTAAAATATTTTTTTAATCAGTACGTAGACTATAGTTGAATGTGCTCATCATTTTCTACATTATTTATTTAGGTTTGCCATGCTTTAAATGTAGTACATTCGTTCCGTATGCTAAATTACCGATCAAAACAATAAAATCTAATAGGAAATATTTTTATGTCTAAGAAGGTAAGTAATTGGGTACCTAATGCTTCATAAATACTAGTAAATAATAAAGAACTTACGTTAATTAATTACAATTTCATAAAAATATTTAAATCTCATTTAATTTTGATACCTGCTTAAGCATTTTTTTGAACAATTAAACCCTTTATTAGGTCAATAATTACTTTAATGTCTACCTCAGATAACTTTAAATCGCACAGGTAGAAATAAATAGGTAGGCACTACTCTTTTTAATTCGATACTATACTAACCCATTAAAATTAATTATAATTGGGCAATTAAAAGTATCAGATAACTTTATGTAATAATAAATAATAATTCATCATTAAGTTATATAAAAGTAATAAAATAAGCCATTAATAGGTATTGTTATTGTCAATATTTTGGTCATTATTGATTAATTGTAATTACCCATTCAACTGTTTTACAGGTTACGCTGTATATCTACTAAAATAAGAGGAACCTTTAATACCTGCCTAAATACCTATAAGTACATACTAAAATTGAAAGAATAGACCTGACATAATTGCCATCATAAATGAAGCCTACAATTAATTAAATAATTATATTATAGGCAGTTATTACCGAGTTCGTAAACGATTAAATTTATTACAAAAATGCATTAAGTAAAGTATGTACATTCATTTTAATTAAAATCACCTGGTACTACATTAATTAAATGCACGGGATGCCAACCTACCAAGAAATAAATAAAGGTATGACTAAAATTTGGTTCACAATTATTATTTTGCATAAAGAATTGTACTTTCGGTATCTACGTATTTTTATTTAACATTTAGGTATAGCAAAAAGATTTAGTTCCCGCCCGTCGGGCCATCTTTTCCGACGGCATTTTGGGCAGAACGTAGATTCCTCATTAATATCATCTAATTACCTAGTACAATTTCAAATTAGTAACAAAACATGTTGGTAGGTACTGGATATATTGATTTATAGATTGTGTAAGTAAGTATACTAATGGTAGGAAAATTTTCTTAGGTAGAGTCAAAATTCTAGTAATTTAAATGTCTAAGAGCTGCTGCTTTTAACCTGGATCAGATTTACAAATTTATAAGCATAAAAAAACTGCTTTCCTTTAAATAATTATAAAAGGGCCTCCCATTATAAATCAAAACTAAAATATACTCCCGCAGAGTAATTAAAATCGGAATTATTCGTACAAACTATGAATAATAAAACGATTTTGCATTTTAATTGCACGTCTGAATTCCGATAAGGTAATTTTGCAGTCGTAAAACTAACCTACGCCAAGTAAATGTTAGGCAAAATTTTACTGCTGCTATTTTAGACAATGCCTGCTACATAACTCCTGTGGGGTCCACTTAGTACTCTAAAACGGAGGTCCATTACAGGCACTAAAACGCCTGTACGTTTTGCATACAATGGTAGATACAATTATTTTTATTCGCGGTTTATGGCTTAAGCCTTAATAACGTATTTTGACATAAGAATGAATTTTGAAAAATGTTTACGGTAATTTGAACGTGTAACTACGTTATACATAGATACAAGCGACAATCGTAAAAAAATGGTTCTAGATTAGCGACCCAAAAAACAAAAGCAGTTTACACAAACTATTAGACAAGTGAAAGTTAGATGTAGAGCAAATAACAGATAGGTACAAAGGAAAAGTTAACTAATCAAAAGAGAAAACAATTAGCAAATGGGTATGATTTTATCGATCACCTAATAAATGCATTTTTGGTCACCTAATAAATAGGTAATATTTGTTCCTAAAATATTAGATCTGTCACCTAAATTGAATCATCAAATAATATTAAAACGGTAACCTAAATATTAATTAAAAATTACTTGGAAATAATATCGATCATTAAATAATTTTATTGGGTTTCAAGATAGTAAAAGTGTCACTAATACTGAATCACCAAGCAATATAAAAATGTTTACCTAAAAAATAATTTTTAATCACTGAAAAATATTATTAATTATCAAATTACGTAGCAGTCATGCGGTTGTCCCTTTATCTGGCCTTACGTTGCGTATTAGTTTAGTATGATGGTGATGATAATGATTGGTGATGATCATTGAGGGTGATGAAGATGATGATGGTGATGATGATGGATGGTAATTTGAATAAATTTAAAATAACGAAGTTTCATGCCGTATGTATTAGCAAAAAATGGTCGGTTCTGGCACTTCGCCGGTCGCTACCGCGGCACGCTCGCTTCGCTCGCTCGGCTCGCGCACTGAGGGTCGCAGTTCTACATAATACCTTCTCGCTTCGCTCGTCGTCGTACCTAACCAGGCCTGTGGTATATTAGGTAGAAGCATTTAATTAAGGTACAGATCTATTTACCTATAAGGTGACAGATCTATTATTTTGGTGATTGAATTTTGATGATCAAACTATAATTTAATTTTAAGATACAGGTTTACATTATTCTGATGACTCATACTTAGAAACAGTTTTGATTAATATGATAACTAATATATTTCTTAGGGATAGGTGTTATAATTAGGGTATTGCCGACACATCTAAAATTAGGTGACAGAAAATTTAGTTCCCTTAGCAAATTACTTGTTTAATTAGCTGTTACAAATAGAGTTTAGACAATACTTATTATAAACAAATTATGCATACAAAGGTATTTTCTTGGCTGCCGAGCTGCCTGCCTTAAAAAGAATAATAATAGGTTCAATACAAAATAAATTCCGAGACATATGAAACAAAACGAGCGAATTTCTAATTATACGTATTATATTTTTATTTGAAATCCGACTAAGTTAGATGCATAACAAAATTCTAATCATTTAAAATCACTTTAAAACAAAAATCATTTTTCTTTAACCTGGTATTTTGATAAATTCACCCATTATCTTACCAAATTTATATTTTGCTAATGAATGTCACATTGAAGTTCACGTCTAAAGAATGTTGCTCTCTGTTCATACCTATAATTATAGGTACACCTATACCGGTATATAAAGGTAGGTAGGCACATACACCTATTTATTATTCAGGTTAGCATATTAGGTTATGTTTTCAATGTAGTTAAGTACAGTCGAACAAATTGAATCATGACCCAGGAAACTTTTAATAATCAATTTCATTATGATTTCTTTGACAAAAGTATGAGATGTCAACATGAAATTATTAGTAGCACAAAGGTTCCACTCTGGGTCTTGTATTAATATTTCATTTGACTGACTATATCATCGGTTTAAGCTTTAAAGTTACTTTCGACATTTGATACTTGGACAATAAACTACTCTAGGTAGAAAATTAGGTAGACTCTCCCATACCATCCCATACATAATTTGGTCAAACAAGAGACATCTAATGAATTATTCGTGAATATTACATGAACGTATTATGAAAAACGGTGTGTTAAAACATTTCATTTAGCTTAGAAACGTCCAACCTTCCTGGCACATGTCAGCTATCAATAACGGTGACATATAAAATACCTCATGATCAAAGCCACTGTAACATAATAACAGCGTCGTAGCTCAGTGAAATTATATAAAATGGCCTATAATCGACTTGTTTTTACTTTGAAAATGACTATTATTCTTGATTTGTTTCTAATGTTGGGGTATAAAAATGTCCCAAGCGATGCAGGGAAAAATCTGTCACGAGCAGACAGAAATATCCGAGCAGGTGCACATGTGACGCGGTTTGACACACGACGGCTGAAATTAAAATGGCGGAGAAGTAGGCTCGTCGACAGTTATTCCTCGTAACGTTTAGTTCTACAATAATTTGACAGTGAACGTACTACGTTCAAAGTGTGTTCAAAAGTTAGTTTGAGTTTGAATGAAAATTTAGTGAGTCAATGTTTATTTTTAGTCGTAGAGTGCACGTACCACGGCGTCGAGCCCATGTGCGCGGACGCACGCGCGAACCAACATGGCCGCGCGCGGCCAATCAAACTGCGCCATCTTTTATATTCAATCATAGACTATTTCTTTACGAGGAAGAGTCATAATCATTATGGTTTAAGAAATTCGATACAGACTTTCTTGTAGTGGAACACCGAATGACATTCTAGATATTTCAAATAGATTACAAACGTGTTTTTGAAAATTTTTTGAGCGTAGAGCTACTTAGTAAAGCGTGCTAAAAAAATTAAATTATTGTCGTCGATAAAAAGGCTGTAGGATAAGGTGACTGAGGGGCAATAAATTATGGACAAAACATAAAACACGAATAAAAAAATAATTAGATACCTATTTGAGCCAATTAAATTCACTTTGTGTTATCGGGACTGGTTTCAAAAATTCATTTTGTACCTTATTTTTTGCATTAACTACTTAGACTTGTTCTGATAAAGAAGGTTCTTCAAACTTAAACATATATATCTAAATAAGAGAATCACCAACTGCTACCAAATATTCACTAGATAGTGGTGTAAATATCCAATTTAAAATAAAATTGAAATAAATAGTACCTACCAACCTACCTACCAATACTTCTTCGAAAAATATCATGTGATGACATTATTTATAAGAAATATTTTTCTGGTGTAAACTAAGCTTTATTAATGAAAGAATTATCTTAATTTTGTAAATTAGAACAAAAAAAGCAGTTTTAAAATATAAAAGTAAAGTTTTTTTCTATTTACAGACTAAACTTGATAAAAAAATATAAATAATTCACATAAAATTCGAACTTAAAAAACCCTGTGCGGTGCGGGTACCTATTTTATATATTCATGAATAAGGCTACTAGGGATTCGGTATTTACAGTAGTTATTAAGGTATATATGTAATAAATGCTCCATGAGAGCAAATAAATCTGCCAAAAACCTTCAATATCCATCGAAAATAAAACCTCTTTGAACACCTACTTAATAATTTATGATATTAACAATGTTGCCAACATTCCCAAAATAAATTATACACAACTCCATAAGAACATCATTATCTGAACTCAAGAAATATGAGGCTGATATGCACTTGAGTTTACCTTTTAGGGATCGCTTGCACTCAGAGCACTTTTGTTCTGCCTTACTTTTTTTCAAGTTTTGGGTACTGATAGAAAGCGGTTATCAACAGATTTATATGTCCCGATTACTTATCGTGTTATTAAAACGGTTTAAAACTCATTTAGTTGGTAATAACGAGTATAAGCGGCTGAAATAATTAAGTGATAGGTGCGTTGGCTGTAAAACTTTCATTGTATTCGCGGTTTTATTGTAATGAAAGTAAAGGAAAGATTATTTACTTATGAGAAAATATAGGAAAAAAAATACAAAACCCTCAATTATTTTCACCTTACACAAGAACCAAACACAAGAATTTGAACCAGTAATGCTCTAGAAGAAATTCATATAAATTGGTAAATAATGTTTTTTAATAATTCCTATTGATCGTAAACGCTTTTGATTTGAGTGACTTTAAGTAACAATCGTTTATCTTCATCTATCACTCTGACTTTTACCTGGGTCAGACACAGACAAAATAAGGATTTTGCTATAACAGATTGATTAACTTTATATAAACTTAAGAGACAGTAATTTCAAACGTGATGTTGCCTTCATGGCATTAACTGAGCTTCCAAGTAGGCATATAATTACATAAATGTATGTGCAATTCAGTCTCATTGAGTACTTTGTACCTACTTACGATGTTTTACTTTCGTACTTATAGTTGTTTAATAATTATTGTGATCAAAACTGAAAAGAAAAACGAAGTTTAACTACTCACAGCTATCTATAACCGTAAACAATATTTAACGAGGGTAACAACTCCCACGCTTCAGTTCAAAAACTCTAAGCAAAGCACGAATACATATTAAGCATGTTGGCTGATTCCAACGAATTTTTTCCCATAAACTAAACTTTAAATTTACGCGGCTCAAACAATCCCGCAAACAATTAACCTTTTCGTTTAATTTTCAATGCAGATTTAAAAAAATTCGCAGGCTGGTTTAATCGCACGTATTTTTATACATTGTTTTAAAATAATAGCTATCAGCTTAATGATATAATGACTCTATCAAGGCATTGGAATCGCGTGCCGTTACTCTTGCGTAGGCGGTTTAAAGTGACTATAGTATACCCATATCCAAACTGATATGCAAAATAATAGATTTATATCTATAGCAGTTTAATAATATGAATAAAACAAATTTGCAATAAAAATATATAAAAGCTACCTATATCCAAAATAAAGAGTTACAATACAATACATCACAATACACGAAGTTATAAAATCCCAGTTAAGATCTGTTTATCTTTAAAAAATCCTATATAGAAAATTTACTTAGGTACTAAACAACTGATATATGACTGGTAGATAATTTATTTAAGAGTTAAAGTGCTTATTTAAGACAATTATTCTCCAATTTCTATCTGTTTGTTAATAGTAAATAGGTCCCGCATCAGATTCATTAGTCATACAAAAGTATTATTGATAACCAATTATATAATTGTAACTTTTTGTTTTTTTTGTTTTGTAATGGGTCAGAAACGTATACTTAGTTCCACATAAAATATAGTAATCAAAATACATTAAAAGAAAACTTATAGGATTAGTAAATTAAGAAAATACAAAATATTCATAGGACTAAAACTACTATTAAATTAAAATAACTAAAACTTTAATTAAAAAAGAGAGGTGGGCCTCTTGGCATGGTGCCCATAACGCAGGCATGTTTTGTTATACTTAATAAGTATTTACTAGTGAGTACCTAACAAATAAATAAATAATGTCATATAATATAATTTATTTGAGAAAAAAGTACAAAATCACTATGGCGATTACTACAGTCTAATTGATCGGCCTAAGGTCGAGTTTGGAAAAGAGATACGATGCATGCAGTGATGCATGTGTTGCCACTCACATCGTGTTTTATTTAAAAAGAAGTAAATATATAAGGAATAATGATTGTCGTTATTAAAATGGCTTTCTAAAAAGAAAGGAGAGGAACGGTGTTTACAGGAAAAACTTAGTACAGTCGAGTTCATAAACTAGTTAGCAATAATTTTATCATAAATATCTGAACACGACTCTATTGTTAAGGACGTAGAAGCGTGTTCAGATATTTTTCATAACATTTTTGCTCACAACTTCTCGACTATACTAGAATGGCATAGTAAAGTACCTATAACTGAGAAACCATTAATGTGCTACAGAAATGAATGGCCCGTATGAAATCACTTGAGTAATTCTTCTACAACATTATATTCTATATCGAACATTGTAGGTCAAGAAGTGTTTTAATCGGTAGACACTAAATAAAATAGCAATTTTAATAGAAATTTCAATCTTTAACATCAAACGCCAAACAATAGGACCAAAAAACAAATTAACTACCCATTGTTGGTACTTAATTGGCCGTTTCTTATGTAAAGATATTCACTTAATTGCATGATTTTATTTCAATTTACTTTATTGTTACGACTGTGTTTTACATAATAGTAGCGCTCGTAAAGTATTGTCTTTTACTTTGTAACTATCTAGATATTTGAGTAACTTTTGACTTATAAGATATCTATCCTTACTTCTTTCTATCGCTTGTACTTACAGATGTAAAAAATAGATACTTTTTCACAGTGTAATATGGAGTTGTATTAATACTATTTCAAACATATTTACTTACAATTATTTGACCTGCTCACTTTATCTGCCCACTTTATGTCCATTCATAATTAGACAAGCTAAGTACATTATAAAACAAATATGAAACATTTTGGCCTCTGTGTGGCAACTGTTACACGTCAAGCAAAATGTTTGCATGGGTATCATCCTACCACAGTATGAGTTTTTGCATGTATTTTGCGCTTTAATTTTGATTAGATAGTTCATGAAGTACCTAATGGGTATACAAACTGTATACATTTTTTAAATGTCCATATACGTTTACTATACACATATACGATTAATATACTTGGGGACGTATCAAGATAAGTTTATCTATATGGTGCATGACTCTAGCCGAAACAGTGAACTTCCAGTACGATTGATAATAGATTTTCCATTTCCAGATTGGATGAGCCCCTTCGACCGCGTGGTCTGCGGTGAGTTTAATGGTATTTATCGTTTCAAATTTATTTTCTTTTAGTTTTAAGTATATTTAGTTTAAAATTAAAATGGTGGTTAAACGAACGCTATTGAACATCATGAAGATAACATTAACCGAGGAAACTACACGCATGTATACAACGGCTGTTGTATACATGCGTATACATTAACATCTATTTATTGTATCCAATCCATGAATTCACAATAATTTAGTGAAGAATTGCCATCAACACCCAACTGTAAAATTGCAATCGTTTTACCACATCTTAAACGAATCTTAAAATAAATGCACTTTAGGTGGTTAAAAAAGAACATTAGTGTACAAAACTATTGTACATTTATTTAAAAGTTCGTTGGCTCAAAGTCAAATGTTCGATGCCTTGTGTACCGTTCTGTTGCAATTATATTCATTTGTCATGGCTTCATCGAAATACTTCGAATACCTACTGCAATAATGGGTATCATTATTTCTTAAATTTCGACGTGCTACAACAACACGAAGTATGAGATTCAATACGCAATGCAATAAAAATAAATGTTATGTCCAGAGACAGTACTAAACAAATTAGCTACGGTTTGCAATTTTGAAGCTCAATCTTCGTAGCTGCGAAGTAGCTACAACGTGTTAGCCTAATAAAAAGACGGGTACCAGGTTTTAGTCTATTAGCCTGTAACAAATTTTATGTACCATCTTAGAATTTTAATGGCTCACCTGTTATTATCTGTTCCTCCTACTACGATCTTAAATCGTGAGTTCTGGCAAAACTGTTGTATTGCGTGCCAATACGGTCACGGTGAATTTCGGAAGCGACACGTTGCGTTTTTTAGACGTAAAAAATGTTGAAGAGCAATTCAGTTCGCAAAAAAATGGCAAAGGGTTTCAGTCTCAATAAAGCACAACTTTCTCTTCCAACAATAGCAAATAGTGGGTCACTATCTCACAAACCGAACAAGTTAAGGTAAAGCACAACTAGACAATGAGCTTGCGCTTTCCCCGTTCTGTCAAAACAATTGCACAAAGGGTTCACGGCAATGGGTTGTGCAATTTTTTTTCGGTTCAAAAATAGCGATCCTTTGTGTTAACAAGATGTTTACAAATAAGGTGCGAGTCAAAGGGTTTTAAATCATGCTGTCGATAAGTTTAAAACAGGCTTAGAACCGGGGCCATTGTTTTGTTGGCACGGTCGCAAATTGCTTTATTACACTCTTTGCGGTCGTTCTGCGAAAGTTGATATTGCCAAAATCGCAGTCAAAACATCGTTTGTTTATCACACTGAGTTTTTGACCGTGTCGCTAACAGGGTCGTTTAGATCTGCTAGTCCAGCTGATCTTAGAATTTCTAAAATTAAATTAAAACATATCTATTAGCTCACATTTTGTTCTGTACACTAAGAAACACGGGAGTTTATTATATGTATCAGTAGCGACATTTAAAATATATTGAAATGAACAAGAAAACCACAAATTATAATCACGTCTATAAAAGCAAATGAAACGCCGGCGTTTCGATTTTTTATTCAACCGTTAATACACCTTTATTATCCATATATTACACGCATTGATTAGCCAAACAAAACAAATTATCCTAACACTTTTAGAGCTTATAAAAGTCATTTTATAGCGCTATAACAATTAAGTCGGAATCACTGTCAATCGTAAGTTCCTCGCTACAAGTGATTGACGTTACACTGTTGTAAAAAAGTTTGTCCGCGAACAATAACCGAGTTGAGAATTGACCATAAAGTGACGACCTTGTGGCTATAAAAATTTAACGAGGCGAGCTCGTTGCGGTAGGTATAGTAAAACAAAGTGCCAGATTTGGGGACGTGACTGTCATAGAAACAGCTGTTTCGACATATGCAAGCCTTGGTGGAAGGAAGCGGACATTACCACTTATTAAAGAGTTAAGGAAACAAATGACTGATTTATAACGTTATCACTTTCACAAGAAGCATAAGTTTTTTTAAACGCATCACTACAATTTCGGAATTGTTTTCAACCCTTTTGATGACAAAGCGGTATTGTTTTGTTTTTCTTTTGAAATACTTTTTGGCATGTGTCAGCCAGTATTTTGACCCGGAATGGTCGCATTCGTCACCAAATAAGCGGACAGTATACGCATGCCAAATAACTGATTTGAATTCATTTGTATGCTGGTTGAGCTGAGTTATTCTGGTTTTATCTTAACTTTCGTTATTTTTAAACAATGACGTCAGGCTAGGTTAAAAAAAAATTAGGTTAAGTGAAAATAGTTGAAGAGGTACCAGTCAGAGTAAAAACAAAATGATAATGGGTACAATAAATTTGTGCCATACTAAAGTAAAAAACTTAAAAATACTTTTAAATAAGCACAGTAAAAATAAGGAAGAAAAAGTTCAACTTTATTTATTTATCTTTTTTATAGCAAACTTACTGTCTTTTAAAGTTAATTTTGATGGGTTTGGTTCACATAGTAACTAGATTGGTAGGTAATGATAATAAATCGGCATAAAATATACATATATTCATAACTTTAGATAAATAAATTTTCTTATTCATATTCATATTCTTACTTATTTCCTTTTGTCTTTGGGATTTCGGCGGTCAATTAATTTTTATTATCATTATTTATAGCTAAGATCACTGAATGATAAAGATAGTATGTCACTTTAACAAAATAACATATTCTGCAGAACCATGGTAGATTAAAGAGGATTCTAACAAATTTCAGTAAATTTTCATAAGTTTACAAGTATTACCTACCTCTAGCTATACCTACTCTGGCTCAGATAATTCTTTGTTAGTAAAACTCAGCCTAATTCTACTTCTAAGATTGTTTCAGTTTATTCATTTTATTTTTTGTAACCATTTATACTATGATCTTTTACAACGATACTATTTTATTAAAACCCATTGGATGAATCAAAGATGTAATCATTATGCGCTCCTCCTATACTTTTAGACTTCATGATTAAATAAGGAAGCATAAAAATCAGGAGTATAATTCCAATTATTCAAGCAACAACTTAACAAGCTTTGGACGTTAATTGTATAAACACAAGGTTTGAATTGGTCCCCACTTCGCTATGTATGTCGGTAGGCCTCTACCGGATAACGCCAATTGGATTACATACATTATATTGGCACAGGGAATTCTTGAAATAAACTGCTTTAGGTATTTTATTGTCGCCTTTTTACCCGCTGACAAGTTCAGTACTGTTTTTATTTTTATTTGTTCTGCAGTAAAGTGCACTATAAACCACCTAGGTCGGCTCTTTTACTTCGTGATTTCCTCAATACATAGCCGGTCTGTTTTTAATTATTTCGTTGTTTTATATTGATTAGTATCGCACTGAATTATTGATTCCAATACGTGAACCGGACCTCATTTCGTGAACTTGAGGCTCTTGCTGACGGATGTCTATTTAAATAACTTTATTTATTTAAATTACGATATCAACTATGTAAAACACGAATTGTTAACTTTTTATTCAATTTCCATTCACTCGGCATGAAATCGAATGAATGTACATAATTCATTATTTATAAAGCATTTATTCTAATCTTGCTAAACAAATTTTCACACGCGTGCCTACAACGGATGTATTTAACAATAGCTGCAGTAGGTAGTGGTAGCAAAAAAACTATTTTTAAACATTTGACTTTTCACAATATCAAACTTCAATTTGACCTTTACCATTAAAAACCACGCGTGTGTAGGTAGGTATAATATATTTTGTTGTTTTTGCATTCTCTGTTGACGCTACACACCCACCTTGGTAGCGGTACAGTCATCTGTCTACGTTTACTTAGAATGCTGCTTCAGTCACCTCGTCCTATGAATACATCAATAATTTAATCCGCTGTCACTTGTTTTACATACTACTTTGCAAGTCGTTTGTTCTTTTATCCATCATTTCACGGTAACTGCTAACATATTCGTAACGACGTAGTAAAGCTATCATTAATCACAAATGATGATAACTTACTACATAGATATTTTTTCTATTGAAATGAAATGAAATGAAATTACGTATAACGTAATAATGAAATGTATTTTACGCTTAGTTGTTTACCTTCTACAACAAAACGTTAGTACCTACGGTTTTGCGGTAATTTTTGCCGTAAGGAGAGAAGTTATTAGATATCTCGTCTTGGTTCACCCGTTGACATTTTAATGAATATTATCTTTATGTTATATAAATAAATACATATTAATAAGGAATTAAGTTTCACTGGTTTTACCTTACGTACTTGTATGAAATAAGGGTAAGGACATGGTAACATTTAGTTGCCCAGTGATAAGTTGGTAACCTATATACGCATCTTGATAAAAGTATTATATCAAAAGCTAAGTCCGTACTGACTGGCTCATCAAAACCGCGTCTAAACCCTTAGACTAAAAAAGCTAAAATTTTGCGATGTAGACAGTGAATAAGGATGGGTATTGTGAAATTTCTACGATCGAAGTCATTGTAGTATTTTATTAAGCGAATTTTAGTTTCTCAGGGCTAGATAATTACGAACCAGCGCATTGAACACCAAATATAGAACTATATCTGTCTAATCAGTAAGCCGACCGTATAGTAGAGGGAGATGCCATTACGCGTAATGTCTGAAAATTATGGAATTCTTGAGCAAGTCCGACGAACTTTCAAAGCTTAGCCAAAGTACATAGTTTATTTCTCCTCTAAGTGCTATATGTTAGTTTTGATGTTTGAGTTGTCTGCCAGTTCTAGACAATTTATACTGCATGGTATGGAGTCGCAGATTGGTAAAATTTCTCTGATTGAAAAATATTTTATTCATTTTGTTCCTTTTGTTCAAGGCGGGCTGCGGGCTACCGCTCTATGGTTAGCATTGACATAGTTTGTATAATTTGCTAACCATCTGTAAGATTGTATTATTAGTGAAAATAAATAAAATTAGCCAAGTGCGAGTCGAATTCGAAAAACCCTTTGTTAGCAGAGCCCTGCTTCTAAGCAAAATATGTGTCACTATGGCGTCATTTTACATAAATACCCCTGTACAAATGTTTCATTCGTTTTTTAGTTATTTTGACCACTTTTATCAATCACCGCCAGAAATATTCCGAATATTTTTTTTGCCATAAAAGTATCACTGTATTAAGTAAACCAATTTTTAAATAGGTAACTGATATTTCGTTTCACAGTCACCTACCTATTCACTTCATGAAATCTCTGATGCATTTTGCCAAATAAGCAAAATAACACAACCGAACGTCATACCACAGATGTAGGTTACGACTGCAGTAGTTGTGTAAGTTCTCACTAAGCTTTATTTGATGTAGCTTTGGAGCAGTAGTAAACACTTCTAAACTAGGTACACTAGTTTGATCTGACAGCAAGCAGGGAATATCAACAGAGAGCAAACCCAAGCCGGGCTCGCAGCATATCAAACGCCTGCGTCTACCCGATAACAAGCCATTCCGTAATCCTATAGGTGCTGATTGCTCTTTAAAGGGATAAATGAAATGCGCACAATTTATTTCTCTATTAACGTTGAGTAATGTATACACATGCCGGCGAGCGGTCTCGGGGCCAAACACCAGACGCTTGTGAAAACATTCTCGCCGAGATTAAAGGTGGACCTGGCCACCAAAGCCACTGTAACTAGACCTGCCTCTTGCCTCCCTGTAATGCGCCCCCTATGTTCAAAGCTCCATTTGGGGGGTCAGTGTTACGTGGTCGCGTTTAAGTTTGTTTACAACGGGCTCAGCGTTTCCTACCAGTTTGCATAACTGGAGGGTAGTCTCAATAAAAACAAATTGGCTCGCTGACCAGAGTTGCGCAGTTACACACGTACAAGGAAACCAAGCGACAAGAGATGATTTAATGTTTGGAGTTTTCTAGCTACTTACTTAACTAGCTTGGCTCTGTTTGGCACGTTAAGTTCAAGTAAAACTAAGTTTGAAAAAAACAGTTTATTATTATGACAAATAGCAACGTTTTTTTGGTTGACAATTTGTAGTTAATTTGGACTCTCACTCATAGACATAGAGCATAGCTTTACGAAGCGACCGTATGATCGAGGCTACCATATCATAATCGGCGCGGGCACAAAACTGTTTTTTTTTATATAGTTTAATAACCCCTTTATTAATAGATTCATGGTTTTCGCAACCCAAGCAATTTTTTTTTAAAAACCAGGAGAACAATTTTCTGGCTAAGAAAGTGAGTAAGTTACAAAACTACAGCACAAATGTTATTTTTAGCTTATCGTGGAAAATTAATTAGGTAGGTAAAGTACAGTAGTAAGTTTCTACTATAGTACCTACGCAAGTTTTTACTACTTTTGAGTAATATTTTCGAATGACCGTATTTCAAAAATCAGTCGCCAATTAAATTTTACATTGAATTGGATGTACAGAAAATGGAATGAAAACCTCAGCATCAACGTACTTAAAAAAAACTACGTAGTTAGTTAAAACATAAAAACAGCTGTTTACAGTATGTAATTTCTTCTCATATATATTTTTTTCCAGTTTGCATACTTTTTTATATCGCATTGGGAAAATGAATGATCTGTAGGGCCCAGTTTGTTTATCGTATAATAAACTGTCATTCTCTCCAACATTGTTGACATAATAATATATTTATAGTTTTGATTCATAACGGCGACAAAATATTAATAAAATTGTGGAATCCGAGGTTACTTAAACTTACGACGAGAGAATGTGTCCAAGGTTTTCATATGATTATTTATTTACTAACATTTATCATGCCAAGAATTTTTTAATCTGAATAATCATGCCGGCGACACGACAAGCCATGCAATATTTTCTATCATTTTCATAAATCTGGTTTTCAAATCTACACGCCGTAGAATTCCGTACATCATTGCAGGTTGCAGGTGGTAGGACCTTGTGCAAGGTCCGCCCGGATTGCTACCACACCATCTTGCTCGCTAATCCTGCGTGAAGCAGCAGTGCTTGCACTATTGTGTTTCGGCGTGGAGAGTAAGACAGCCGGTGAAATTACTGGCACTTGAGGTATCCCATCTTAGGCCTCTCGGTTGCCAACGCATCTGCAATCCCCCTGGTGTTGCAGATGTCTATAGGCGGTGGTGATCTCTTACCATCAGGAGACCCACTTGCTCATAGAGATCGATTTCAATCCACTAATCAACTAAATTTTGATTGACAATTTCCTCTATCGAAATTTAGTTGTTAAATTAATACTTAAATTGATATTTAATAAGTATCTCAGTTATTGCAAGTTAATGTTCGTTATGATTATCAATTTATTATACTGGCTAGGATTTTTTATCTATTTATAACTTAATTGAAGACAACAGAAAAAACTAAGCGATAAGTATTTTTATAAAAACGATCTCAACATTTTGAACGTGGTAGTATTAATTAGAAATTATTTATTCACGTTTATTATGGTTTATTGTACCTTAGCTCACCTAAGCAAAAATACAGTTATTCGATTTCTGGTATGGCCAGCGCAATTTTTTTTTAAAATATTGATTATGTTATCTAAATTTTTTGCACTGGCAATACCTGATGGCATTTAGCTTTTACATAGGATTTGGCAAATTCAAGAGGTGTTAACTATTATATTAAACGTGAAAATGAGTTTTATTAACCGATATAGCCATTGCCTGTCATTATTCATATTAGAGAGTAGGTAGAGCACGCACAATCCTATAAAAAGTACGACACCAGACGAGTACGATAACAGGTCTCAATTTTTTAGCTTTAATTACATTTCACATGCAGCTTGAATACCTACCTATATTCCGGTGAAGTAGATACTTAAGTTAATGGTTATAACAAGAGTGTGATTA
The DNA here is from genome assembly GCF_025370935.1 of Choristoneura fumiferana. Taxonomy (NCBI): domain Eukaryota; kingdom Metazoa; phylum Arthropoda; class Insecta; order Lepidoptera; family Tortricidae; genus Choristoneura; species Choristoneura fumiferana. The sequence continues at coordinate 12,585,958 of NC_133484.1, forward strand.
CGCATTGACCTTAATTCTAGTTTATTAATATTCAGTTTAGAACGGTAAGTGAGACTGGATAATTTACCTACCTACCAATGATTGCTACAACTTCGAAATGTTCTTAACTGAGTAGTGATTAGGTATTTAATTTTAAGTTTTTTTTTCAATGGCATGATTTTCTGAAAATATTGCTCACTGCGCAAAATGTTTTCATGTTTTATACGAGTATACCTACATTATCATGATAAAATCCAAACCAAATTAATCTCACAATTCCAAGTTACGTTAATTTTTATTTTCATGTATCTGTTATTCAACAAATCCGTAAAAACATTTATTTTGACACAAGAAAGTAATGGAACACGTAAATGTAACTCCAGAACTCCCTAAAGAAAAGTCGTAGTCGTAGCTCCAACTCTTGCGCAGAATTAATTTGATTACAATCGCGTAGCAGGTTTTAGATACAAATCTTGATATACAACTAGGTTGTAAGGGCTATAAGGGCTTTATATGGGTTGGGTAGTAGTCATACAATGTTGCAAGCTGTATAACACTTACATTTATAATGATTTAGCGTTTATAGTAGCTTCCAGAAACTCCAGCATGACCGTTAAAGTTTGTTAAGTAGGTAGTTGCTACTTGATTTCTGATAGTGTGTCTACTACAAGTTATATGAGTGGATAGTATAAGACTGAAAACTAGAATCTTGTTGAGTACCTAAATCAGGTCAACACCCATTTTTGACACTTTTTTACTCGACTGCCCGAAGGAGAGTTATGTTTTTGGAGAGCTTTAACTTAATAGTGAAGCACAAACGAACCGTACTGTCGAGCATATCATTAATGCTACTTTTTAAACAAAGCATGACATTTGAGCAGTTCAATGCACGCCGTATTTTAATATAATATAAGGCAAGAACGACTGCAGTAGTACTAGCATAAGATAAAATCTGCGTCACAGCTCTTTTATTTGCCGTTTACCACTTGACGTGGGACAAGGTGTGCGATTTCTATCAGCACGTTCATGCTAGGCCTGGTGCTGTCAAATAAAGATTTTATAATGTACTTGAATGTGGCTTCAACTCGTTCGGATAGGCTATGTGGAATCTGCGAAAAAAACTTAAAGAAGACTTGAAGAGATGTAGCGGCATTCAATTCGCATTCAATAAAGTTGCAAATACATAGGGGAGACTGGGCAGGAAAGTATCATCTGGTACTTTTACCTTGATATTTAGTCAGGTATCATAATTTGATAAAGTGAAAGTAACATTATAATTATAAACCTTATCCAGTTTTTTCAGTTTGGTATCTCAATTTACTGAATAAGGTATTATTCATCTGTATGAAAATAGATGTAGGGCTGAAAGTAACAAAATATTTATTTTTAGTAAATATGACGTGACGCATATTATTATTATTATAAAATTAATACATTTTTTGTTACAAAGCTTTGCTTTAGTGACACATAATCACTTGTAATATATGTGTGTTGACTGGTACTTAATATACGTAATAAGTAATAATCTAAAAAAATAACAAAATCTAACGTAATAAAACTATGGTGCACGTCTTAAGCATAAGTACTTTTCGATCTTGTCATACCTATATAAGCATGTAAAAATAAGAACAGATTTAGAACTTTAACCAAACAGAAACTTACAATTAAGCTTGAATCAGGTGGTATGAGAAATATCGTGGTGCCGTGCATTGCCGTCAATAGTCGATAAGTTTTAAAATCATAGCCGCGCGGCCAAGCGATGTAACGGAATCGCGATTATGTCTCAAGTTTTAAATACAGCTTCATATTATTCATGTTCCAGTTCGTAAAAAAATACTTGAACACACACGACCTACCAAAACACGCGCTTTGTACTAAGCATACATGTACTAGTAAACATAATGAGTTTATTATACACTCCGTTTTAATTACTAACTTTGAAATTCCCAATAAATAAAACTACTATTGTATGCGTCGTGCGACTTGGAAATCTGTGCCGTCTAAAAGAAAGAGTTGCCGACCAATTAAGGCGACATTTAAGTATTTAATTCCCACTAGGGAATTAAATTGCAATTTTATTTTAGAGCTGCTTAATTGTGCTTGCAAGTTTGATGCTTTGAGTATGCCGCTACTTTACTTACTGCTTTCTAGCACATTTGAGTCGGCGTACATTTTAATGACTTTATCTTCTTGATACTGTGATGACATCCGCGGTACGCTTCGTAATAACCACCTTGAGTTATGAATGTAATCCACGCATGTAATAGTTGTATGGAAATTAAAAGCGAGAAATGTTACCAGATACTCTTTAATTATAATGCGGTTTCCAACCACCCACGTGGATTTCAATTCGATCCGGTTTTGGCGAAATAATATAAAAAATACATAGAATGACCATGTGCGATTAACATAGAGGAATTAATCAATGCAGTGGAAGATGTCATATACCTACACTTAAATTAGTTTGCTAATGTCGTTTGGAATTTGAAACCAAAGATCGGTTGTGTTTTTCTTTCTTATTTGAATATTCAGGAAATATTAAAATATTCAGATTGAAAATACCCACCTATCACAAAAAACTGTTGTTATAAGTATATATACAATGTAAGTGAAAATAAATTATGCGTTGAAATATTCCTTAGTTAGCATTACTACTTTATTGGTTAATTTTTCTACGGCGATTAATTATAGTTTTGTAATTAATTTTATGCAGATGCAAACGATCCGTTTCCTTTAGCACTCAACATCAAGATGAGCATATATTTTTGTTTATTCCTAATTTCCTGTAAGCAGAAACGAAAACCTTTGATACATGAAGTTTAGATAAACAATTGTTAATGTCATGACTCAAATAAACACAGAAAGCGGTACGTTGTATGCTCAAGTAAAGAGAAGCTTGATAATCGATAAAGTGGTTCACTTTATTTATCAATGAAGCTGCTTCCTACGCATGCGCCCTCCAAAGTATTTACTTAATTAAAACCATATACCTAAATACGGCTGTATTCATAAAAACAAACGATTATTAACTCGAGTTTTAACGACAGCGACCGTTAAATATAAACTACATCGTTGTTGCACAGGAATACAGTGATATTACACGATTACAGCAGCCACATAAGTTGGTTGCATTTTTTGGACTGTCGATACATTAACAGTTTTACATATAAATTTGCAATTGGTTTTTAATCAAATCCCACATGCAACTACAGCCCTCAAACCCCAAACAAACGAGGTGCCAAATCTGGAATTGTAATTCAGCCGTAAAATTCATGCAATTGATATAATTTTATGTAGCCCATTGTAGCCCTTAGCATTCGAGCGGTATGGCGTAATGTATGTCGGAAGAGGGGGAAGGGGCAAGCCAGGGCAACCGAGGGGCAACCGGGGACAGCGGGTGCGTCTGACATTGAAGAAGTGCCAATAACAGGGGTATAAGTGGGGGGTCGGCAAGGAAGGGCGTTACATCGGTACGAGATCAGAATATTTTGTTTGGTATCTGTACTGTATTCTAAACAACGGATTACAAATGCGGGAGGGTCTCAGGGGTACGTGTGAAGAGCCGATCGATTATGAAAATCTGGCGAAATTATTTTACTTAGAACCTTAACATTTAGGTACTATGTTTTTGAACCTCTTCATAACATACTAAGTATAACATGCGATCATTCATTTATATGAACGTAAAAAACGTTTCAAGATGGGATGGTAACGATTAGAAATATTTTATCGCATGTCACATTACAGGTACAATCGTAGATGAAAATTTTAATAATCGAGTATGTATATTTACATGGGTGTCTTTAAAAGGCGAGTGTAGCACTTTTTACAAAACCGGCAACGAACTAGCAATGCCAACGCTGAAGTACATGGGCGGTGGCGGTGGGCGATTATTCGAGCGTTTCAACTGTCACATTTTTCTGAACACTTTTCTATAAAAATGGCCGAATATTCTGATACAGTTTTTTAGTTATGTGGTAGAAATATAAAAACTTTAAAAAATAATCGAAAATATAATCAAATTTTTTGTTAAATGTGACCAGAAAATGGGGCAGTTGAAACGCTTGAATAATCGTCCTGATGATCACTTAACATCAGGTGAATCTCGTGCACATTTGTGTCGGCTTTGAAACGTACCTACATCAAAAACATTTTAAAACTATATAAAAATACGACTTTTCGTGACTCATCTTAATTAACGTTTATAGTTAATCAAAGCGAAATATCTTTGAGTAGATAATAAAACATTAGACAATACAGCAAAGATAGGAGAAATAAGCTGTGTTCAGTTCTAGACGCGAAAATTTTGAGGAAAACAACAATTAGACACACAAATACCAAACCGGAAATCAGAAGCAGGTAAATAATGTAAAATTCTGTGAGGAGTGATTTTCACATGCTACCTTAAGATTTTGTACCCGATCCTATTATAATAATTACCTGTATTGTAGAGAGTTCATTGCCCTTGTTACATAAACGTGTTACTAACAAATAGATAAAGCGATAAAAATAATATCGCCCTAAAAATCGGACCCCTGAAGTAGACAAAAATGACCAGGATAAATTGGAATGGCAGTGGTAGTCGATAAAACATTCTGTTTATTGGGTGTCGCATTTACATTCGTGGGAGTGACAGAGATAGTGAATACATGAATGAAGTAACAATATGTTTCGACAGCCGTACGTACTTATTCGATGTTCGGAACTCATTTCATCTACATGTCTGCGTACATTCATGAAAGTTACTGGTGATATGAAGTATGCAAAACTTTAGGTAAGTAAGTATTTGGTTTTACGAATGCCTGGAAAACATAAGATAAAGTAGGAGTGTAACAACTATCCTCTGGTTTTCTGATATATTGTATCAATGAAAACAATTTCTCATTTTTTTCGTACTTGCGTCCCCATAGACCAAAAATTAATTTACGTTGCAATAATGAAAGAATAACTAATAGATAGGTACTGCCAAGCCTTCTAAAAAACAAACAAGACGAAAACACAATAAATTGACAATTACAAACAGTCGTCGTCAGTAATTACACTAAGCAATCGTTGATTGCTTTGTAATTATCTCGTCCGTGAACAAGTAATAAATAGACGTTTTAAAAGGTTTCTGTCACATTTATATTTCTCATTTGCTGACTAGTTTAATCAAAGACGAACTAAAGTGACGATATGCTATCGTAATTTCTTCTTACAATTACAAATAAATATGCCATAACCATAGGTGCCCTATTTTTTGGAAGGGGGTTTAGTTTTTACACTGACGTTATTGCGTCTAAAACTCTTGCAATTGTCTTAAAATTTGTTTACCTACTATGCAAAGGTACATAATATAAAGTAAGTGTTAGTTATTTTTCTGAGTGTTCTTTGGCTTCTTAGTGAAAGATTCTCGTGAAAGAAAAACCAATTACCCCAAGCACTCCTCAGTGCAAAAGGCTAGAAAGAAAACAAATGAAACCAATGCACGTTTATGTTAATACGCTTGAAATGTATTATTTTACTTAACGTAATGACAACACGAGCAGCGGTATTCACACGTTGGAGCCCCATGCGAACATGTGTAATCCCGTTGTATTTATACACAGAATAGGCGCGAAACACCCCCTAAAACGGTGGCCCAAGATTAGTCGGGAGCGTTACGGGAATAGCAATGCTACCAAATAAAATGTTTAGGGTCATTTTGCCGGGCAACGAGCGCGGCTAGCTCTCCCAAACGCCGATAGGCCTATTTACCCCGCGTTCCCCGGGGAAAGATGGCCATCATAAATTGTTGGCCGCAAATTTGCAATCCTATCTTTTTGCCGGTGAGGGTGGTTCGGCATTAACATAACAGCGGGAATGCCTAGGTGTGGGTAATGCACAGTAATTTATGATGGTTTGTACGTGAGCGTTATTTTGATGTTAAGATTTTGTTTTAGGAAGGCATGTTTAAAATTTATGTTTTTGCATTAGGTATAAATGGACATGTAATTTGTGTTTGAGGTGACGTGTTTTGGCCTTAAAGCATTGCTCCTTCCATAACTATAATGTGTACCTATTAAGTAAGTAACCAATATGTCCTTATATATTACAATAACACATCTTTACTACAACACAAGTTATTAAGGCATATCTAAGGACGGCTTAATACACGTAAGAAGTTATACGTCACGTACGCTTCAGATAATTACGTTCACACACAGTGATAACTATTTATACAAACCTCAAAATTAACTCGTTTTGGTACTATTCAATTACGAAAAGCTAAATTGTTAAAAAAAAAAACAAAGATTTAAATCAAACTGGTTTAGAACCGAGCATCAAATTACAAATTTACATAGGTAACAAAACTCGCAAGTCATGACCAAACTACTGTCAAAATTCTGACAACTAGAAACCTGTTTCAAGCTTCATTCACTACTTTGATTAAGCGCTTAAAAATTTACCACGTAACATGCAATGTAACTTTTATTCCCCGAGTTGGATTAATTTTTAATTATAATTGGTCGTAACAAACGAGGCTTGCACAGTGGCGCCGCGGTGCGTGGAACACGCGATTTAATGACCATTTCCCTCCAAAAATGAGGGGAGGGATTATTAAACACATTCCTCACTTATAAGAGCCCTTAATTGCGTTCAGAAAATGTCTGCCCCTGGATTAATGTAATTTGTATGAGCCCAGATGTATGGAATGTGAACTACGAGTATTAAGTTTTTCATTAAATTGCGTGAATTAATTGGTAGTCGCCGGAGGTTATAGAGTTTCGGAATTTAATTAAGGCTTTATTGCTTCTATGAAACGATGATACCACGCATTCAATTTCAGGATGGTTATTGCCTAAGATGAAGGTAAAGTGCCTATCTAAGCTATAATAATGAACAGCTACAAAATGTTTTTAATTATTAATATTAAGCAGATGGCTGGGCGAATTTATCCGAACACACCTGCAATAGTTGGTCTGGAATTTTGAATTGAACTCGAGAAATGTTTTCATAGTCAATGTTAAAAAAATACTGGACCTGAAACTGGCATCCATGCACTAGATTAGAGGAAGCATGACCAAAGACTACGCGTGGGTACCTAAATGTTGTTATCTCACACGTAACTCGTTATTTTACTAACACAACTTAAACATTAACATAATCAATTATCAAAACAGCCTTTTACGAGATATGCCCCTAATAAACTACACTATAAACACAACAATGTCAGTAAACTATTGCTACACGCCCGTAGTTTACTCTAGACCTCCACCGTTTGACGCTTAAGGGCACATTACACCCTCAGAATAGGGCTTTTGTAATTAAAACGCTCTAAACCAACGATTATGAAGTCTGAACTGTAACAACGGAGACTTGAAGAGTTTTCAGTGCTCATGGGAGATGTGAAGTTTCATACAGGTGACGTTAAAACTAAATGTTGGGGAATGGTTGGGGATTAGTTGAAGATGAGGCGTTTGATGACTTTTACTGTTTCAATAACAACTGCTCATAAATGACCTGTTTGGAAATGCAATTTAAATAAGTAAAATATCATGGGGACAATTTACAACAATTAAGCTATAATTCCAAACTAAGCTTCTATGGGTACAGTCGAGTTCATAAACTTGTGAGCAAAAATTGTATCAAAAATATCTGAACCCGCTTCTACGCCGTAAACAATAGTCGTATTCAGATATATTTTTAGGCAGACTAGACAGACAGTACCAGGCAAAACATTTGCAGGGGGTAGGCCCTTGTGCAAGGTCCGCCCGGGTTGATACCACCATCTTGCTCGCTAATCCTGCCGTGAAGCAGCAGTGTTTGCACTGTTGTGTTTCGGCGTGGAGAGTAAGACAGCCGGTGAAATTACTGGCACTTGAGGTATCCCATCTTAGACCTCTAGGTTGGCAACGCATTTGCAATACCCCTGGTGTTGCAGATGTTTATGGGCGGTGGTGATCTCTTACCATCAGGAGACCCACTTGCTCGTTTGCCATCCAGTAAAAAAAAAAAACATACTTTAATACACCGTGTTTTTTTAATTGCCGTTAAATTCGGTCATAGGTATATAGGTACGTTATCAAGCGTCAAAAATACATACATATCTATACACCTTTACGCCGCTAACCATAAGGTCGTTGTTATGTTTGCTGTGAAAAGCTGCATACCTACTATGCTCTCGACCGTACATATAATCGAATCACTTCGCTTCCTATATTTCCTTTTACATAATTTCACTTGTCATACAAACTTTTGCCATGAAATATAAATAGAAACGTGCCGTTTTCAGGCTTTTTGAAATATCATTTTAAGGAATGCTTTAGGTTAGATTAGGTTAGTTTAATAGCAATTCGGCGGTTCCATGCAAGTGGCTGCCCCTAACAAGATTTGAACCCAAGAACTCTACCTTTCTAGTCAGGTAAATTGGGTACTAGGCAATTGCGCATAAGCTTTGTATATCCTAAACTAAAAAAGATTCTGTTGACGTGGCTAAACTTATCAGATATCAGTTATACGAAAGAATATAAATAAATCGCCGAACAACTAAGGCATTGACCATCATTCAAGCTCAATTGCTTACTCACACTTTTCAAAACCACTAAATTTCTTCACAATAGCCTTTAAAAGCATCCGTTATATCACTTACATCAATCTGCTGCATAATATGCGCCCGCATTAACTTTCAGTTAACTCTATTTATGTTTCCGAGTAGCCGTAAATAGTTAAATTAATAACAATAGAGGAACTAACGAGCGCAGTCGGTGGCCGCCGCCTGCGACGCATAGCAAATTAAATTTGCATTTCACCCCAAGGGCCACGCCCCGGTCAGATGGAGTGCATCGGCCATTTTGTCGCTGACCGGAGAAGGATTAGTAACAAATCAATTGTTGGCTATGATTGGTACGATGATACTGCAATGCTGCGTAACCATCAATGGCTAATGTTGCGTAGCCTACAAAAAGTAGCAAATTTGAAATTTCGCGGCTGGTATATATGTCAGCGGCCGATCGTAAAATCCGCCAGATGACGAAATTCTTAGGCACATCATGAAATGGTGCCATACGTTGGTTACGCGGCACTACATTATCATCGACGATTGGTTCTGTTTCACACGGTTAAAATTCATTCTACATCTGAGATAAAATCAAAAAAAGGTTTTTCGGTTATGCCGGTCAGTATTTGAACCCGCATCTCCTGGCAATACGCGCCAAGTGTGTTCAACTACACCATGCCTTAGATTTCGTTGAGCAAACCTACTGCTGAGAAAATACAAATGACATTCTAGGATTGGCCCGATTAAATCGATGATTTAATCAATGACAGCGAATAAAGATCAATGATTTAATTAACCTTGTTAAATTTTTAAAGAATATATTTAGAAATTACATTACATTACTAAAATAAAAATAAAAATAAATACTGGTTTTACTAGATTTATTAATTTACTTAGGTATTATGAAGAATTCACTTTTACCACAATAGTTGAAGAAAATTTGGCCCAGACATTATGCTTGATCAAGAGCACGTGCCGTTCTAATTAAAAAAATACCAATCTACTCAAAATAAAAACAAAATATTTGTTTTTAATCTATGATTTTCTCCGGCCCAATTTGCTACGTTCTGTTTTTACTCCGTTGAGATTTTTTTAGCATGAACTTACCTATTAATTCCTGCAGGATCAGTAGTGCGCATAACGTGTAATAAAGGCAGACTTCGGGTTCAATCTTTGCCCAATTTGCGCTTCTGTTACATCAGGTACTAGAGGAACTTATGAATGAGAATCATCCCAAACAACATCTTGCAACTTATCACTTAAGATTATGAATTTAAAAATTTCCTTCTAAATACCGACCCACTAAAGTAAACTCTAAATAAACTTACAATAATAACGAAAACTCTATTCTGTGCCGAAATTCCCATTTCAAAGCACTATCAGACAAAATGTTGATATTACCAGAGATAAAAGCATTCATTTTGAAGCGAAATATTTTCTCACTTAAGCTCTCTAGACATTCTCGTACATTAGGGAGTCTATTCCGAAATACATTTACGCGAACAGCTACAACAGGGGCGGGGCAAAATTATAAAATACAGCGTTCGCCCTTTGTTTTTTTAAAAAGGTACGCAGTAGGTACGTACCTTTGAAAAAGGGCGCGAGCAACCTATGCGGTATTCAAATTTGCAGCCCTGTAGGGGAGACTAATTCGTTTTAAATTACGTTACGATATTGCTTTGGGAGTTAAAATATAGCTGATATAAACAAGCAGGAGAGGGTTGGAGTAAAATATTGGACGCACTCAGGTTCACGGTTTAATTAGATTATCTATTTGAACGGCCGTGCTGTATCTACCCATATCTTTAGCTATCGCAGATACTAAGAATCGAGCGTAAACAACACGTAGTAGGTGCATTGCATTGAGATGCCTAAGTTTTGTGTTAGTCACTGTGATTAATTCGCTTGTCGGGCAGTAAAATAGCTGTAATTATAGTTTGCTGCCATGGATGGTCATCTTTCTTAGAACGATTTCACAATCGACGTTATGTGGGAATTTCTGACCATACGAGAACTTACCAGAGTTTTGCTGTCTCGTAAATTAGCAATATACCTAAAGTTTTTATGACTCTTTAATCGAATGCTACTCTTGTTTTTTATTTTGCGTAATAGAAAATTAAGGTGAAATTAATTCAAAGAAGTGTTTTATGGCTTGCATTTTTATTTTATGATTTTTAATGGTAATCTGCGATGTAAAACGACTATAAAAGCGCCTATGTTGATTGTACCAACGCGTTTAACATGTAAAAAATTAAAATTATTAATACGTTTACGACTTTTCTAAAACCGTGTTATCAGAACATAACATGACTGTTTTCGTTAATATATTAGACAGGTGCGAATAGATAAGACTGCGTGCATATAGAAAACTATCACTGAAATACAAATCAAATTCGCAATAAACGGGAACGTAACGGGGGCGTTAATAAAGATATAATAATAAATATTCTGGGGATAGCCTCAGTCTTCCGGGGATCGAATTAAAGTGAGGGTAAGAAAATTGCGTGATTCCCCGGGGAGGAGCGAGCGACAGATGCGGACTCCTTTCTATTTATCCGCGATCGGGAAAACGGTCCGATATTACAACGTACCCAGTATTATCGCGATATCATTTCAGAAACGATGAAAAATAATTCTTTCGATCGATAAGAGGCAGATGTGGCTGCGGACATAAGTCTGCACACTGCAGTCAATACGAGTATCGTCGCGTCTGTCAGATATGATGAGTGGATTCTTTCTAAAGTTTCTGGTCAGATCATAGTGGTCGTTGTTTGCGACTTAATGCTACGTGCCGATACTAATCTTAAGAATACTAGTACAAAGCTAACAAGAAATTATGTTGATATAGATGGTTCCATGTATGCATTAAAGAATAACGTAAACTAAAAGTAATCTAAAGCGCAAAGCGTAGGTAGGACGTCCTCTAACAAGATGGACGGAAAACCTGGTTAAAGCTGTGGGTTCATGGTGAATGCAGGTCGCTTCCAACTGAAGGAACTGGAGTTCTATGGGGGGAGGCCTATGTCTACAGTGGAAGTTCTACGGCTGATATGATGATAATGTTGATAAGTAACTTTGCTACGTTCATTGATCACCCTAGACGTTTAGACGAACACCGTAGGTGATTCCCTCAGAAACACTACTCTCCATAAAAGGCCCGCGCCAATTCAGCGACGAATTTTATTAATTACCTACAAGCCGTTCTAATCCAATTGCTATGATTTACAACCTATAAAAACTATTCAACAAATTCAAAAGGCATTTCGTATAGACATAGCTTGCGCAAGAGCGATGACAATCTCTGTTTTATGGAGAAGACCTCGTAAACGTCTATTAATATGAATGGGCTCCAATTACTTTTACGATTCGCGTTTTGTTGAGAGACGCTCTAAAAAAAGTTTACGATCTTCCGCCCCTGGTTGATTGAGTTTATGTTAGGAATGGGGGTGAGCTCATAGACTCCCTAGACGGATGGACAGCGGCAGATGGGGCACGGATACCACACCTGCCTTGCAATGGATTAGAGTTAAACTATTTGCTATGGAATCAATTCATGAAAGGAATAATTTGAAATTATGTTTAAGTTTTCGGCACGGTTCACTTAAAAAAATAGATCAAGTGGAGAGGGTTCCTTACTTTCTGTTACTTGTTTATGTTACTCAAAACACCATAAAGTTCATGTACCTAACTACTCTTTCTATAACCTATTTTCTATCTTTTGTACAAACTTTATGCTCAAACTGTTGGAGATAAAATGGGAGAAAGTCGAATTTCGCCCCTTTTCTTAAATAACTTAAAAAAAAATACATTTTCACAACAAGCACTTTCAGTTAATATGCCACACAATTATAGTCCGCATTATTTTTTGATTTTTCTCTTAAAGTGGGCCACATGCTTTTTATTGATTTATTTACATTTACACGTCCGTTTTTGAGACACACAGTCATGTTGACTAAATCTTAAATATTTATTAGAGAATGTTGATATAAAAGAAGTAATAAGATTATGTCTGTAAGAGTATGTAGAATTTAGTTTAGACAGTATACTAAAAAAATGCAATTTATTAAATGACTTCCTAAAGCGTGCATTATAAAGAGCATATTTTCCTTCTGTCCATTCCTATATTGAACAGACTGTACAGTTCATATTTCAAATTCAGAACAGTTTTGATCAATTTCGAATAGGTAATTGTCTTTGCGTTGTCATAATGTGATTTAAAAACACAGCCACAATGTACAAAACTGTGAACCTCCTAATAATTATTTTGTGATTCTAACTACAAGATTCAATTAAATAGGTGTACTAGATCGAAAGAAAAGCTCTAGTAAGAATTACGATTTCCGTACAAAGATCAAATGAAATTTGAGAGAGAAAAAAAACATACTTTCACTGCCTACTACCACTGTATACTGGTCGGAACTATGTATAGGTATATATGATTGATTTTTTGGAGTCTTTTTGTATTTTTTATTTCAACTCCAAAAATTTGTTACTTTTACGGGTATCCCGTGAAACCATGTCGAAAATACAAACTGAGACATGGATAAAAAGTAACAAATTTTTGGATTTGAAATAAAAAAATACAAAAAGACTCCAAAAAATCAATCATAATTTGATTGCTTAGTAGCGACATCTCTTGTCTGGGTGAGCGGTTGGTTCCGAAAGAGAGTGACGTCTCTCGATGAGAGCGGAACATAGATGTCGCTAGTGCTGCTGCATAAGTAGCGTAGTAGAAATAAGCAACCTGAGAGAGAAAAATTCGTGTCTAGATTCCTGTCCAGCGGTGGTGTAGGGGTTATAGCACGCAGCACGGATTGCTAAGGACCTGGGTTCGATTCCCAGCGCTGGTCTCTTTTTCTGTTTTTTCTGTGCATCCATGTCTCAGTTTGTATTTTCGATATAGGTATATAAACAACTTTAAGCTATAAATGCCTGTAAATGTTGAAACAACTGACTTATCTTATTTGTAAAGATGACAAGGCAACGTTAACGAAATGTGTCATAAAGTAATTTGAATGTTTCATTTATGTTTTTGAAACGAGACGATGAAGCAATAACGGCGCAACACGTGCAGTTGAGATGTTTTTGTTTCAATTTGTATTAAGTTCAAAGTGGTGAGCAAATATGCATTAAGAGTGCTCTAAAAGTCGTTTGGTTGAAAAATTTTCAAACCTTTTGATACCATTAGTTATATAAAGTGGATGAACCAAAGATCTGGAACAGGTTGTTGTCAAGACAGTGAAATCATTCGACTAAAATAGCAATCGAAATGAAGCCGATTACTCTCGTGTATTGCTTACCGGCCCAATAAAACAAAACAAAATTGCCGTCTGAGCACTCAGAGCATCGGAACATCTGAAATGTACAATAAGACCCATTGACTGAATGAGAATGCGTTGATCTGAATGACTATGGCCCATAACAGTGTGGCGAGCACCACTGTGTGCCAGCAGGCCGGGCGTCTATCACGTCGTATGACCCACTCAATGCGTCTTATTACACCATTATCGCTCGTATCACTCATAAAATGCTAATGAACGAGCGTTTCGGACCAAACATCCGAGCGCGAGATTCGAATGACGATATAACGTAGGTAACTTGAAGTCGACGGTTCGTTGGAAACGTAATCGTAATCGTTCTATGCGCTTTCAAAACAACGCGTAACACGACCGACTCAATGGCCGCTAAGATAGCCCGATGTTTTTAAAAGCTCTTTTATTGTGCGACCGACTCGTGTGGCTATTGAGTGGAGGTTAGTTATACGATACTGCATTTTAAACTCTACGCCGCGGTACTCGGGAATAAACCGCATTATCTTACATTAACTTGATTCATTGGGCAGCTCCTAAGATTTTTACACCAGCCTCTGGCAGTTATGAGATGATTATTTCACAATTAATTATCCCACAACACTGTCTGCGTACATTTTCTAAGTTGACGTGGGCGTGTTTAGTGCCGTGTTTTTGTGGGCCGCCTTTCGAACGCAGTGTACCTCGAGAGAATTAAACTTGATTTAATGGATACATACTTTTAAAAATGACACAATGTTATTTATATTTTAGTAATAATAAGCACTAATCTCTTATATCAACGCATTATCGTGATATAGGGCGGATGAACACCGCGCTATTCAAGTATAAATTTATTCGAAGGGCTTTATCCACGGAGCTTTATCTCACACTAAGATTTTTCCTGTGTGATCTCCCACCTAACTATAAATTAACTATTCCCCTCGGCGCGGCGAACACGCGATAAAGTCACAGGAGTATCCACTAAATTCGACTGAACAATATTTAGTTACTCCAAACCGGTACGTGACACACGATACGTACAATAACAGTTTTTTTTGTGACGCCTCAGGAACGTTATCTGTGACTGATGGAGTCATTTTCAAAAATAAAACGGCCTCTCTTCTCGCCATGGGAATGTACGACCACTTCACATTAATATATTATCAAAATAACGCTTTCTAAGCCCCGAGTGCGCGCCGCCGCGGCTTATCTACAACACGAATACTCACAAATAATAATAGGAAATGAAGTGCGTACTTAGCGCGGCAATTTGGAGTTTTAAACATCCTGTTATAGCATTAACACGTGGGCCCTTAATATAAATATTGACTCCGAAAAAACTGGGCCCGCATTAGGCAATTGTTTTCAGTACGATTGACTAAAAACAGCTGATAGTGTGTTCTTGGAATTGGTCGGCTTTTAATTACAAAGAACCGCTGGAGATATCAAAGCACTGTATGTGCCTATTATATTAAACACGGAAACTAACTCAGAGAACAAAATTACTTCTTTTTAAGTCGAGTGTATATTTAGCTTGATTAAAACATCAGAGAAGTGAATTAATCCCGGGGCGGCAGTGGGCGGCAGACCGAGTGCACTTATTTATTTGTGTCGCTAACGTATGTATTTCAGACGTGGATTAAATGGGAAAACCTCGCTGAAAATTCAGTTTTTCCGGACGCGGAAAATGAAGCTTTCTGGTAGGCTATTAGAGTTCATTTCCGCGTGTGTCTATGGGATGTTGTGTCGTTCCTTTTGGGACGGCGAATGCACATCCTGTGCAGACTTTGTATAATTACGTCCTCGGGGAGTTGGTGTTTGGACGCACTGTACTGGAGCTAGCTATATAGTAGGTACGGGCTAGCGTTTATGTAGCACGTACCTAGTACTAACTTACCTACTACTGTTGGGTTTGGCATTCATACTTACTGAGTCTACTGTTAAACTAGAAAGTTTGTTTGTGGTTTTAATTTGACGCGTCAATTATTTTACGTTGTCAGGTGCGTTGAGTATATGTACATCCAACTAATGTACAAAAAATACTATGCATAAGATGCCGTCCGCGATGATAATGATAGTCTTGGAGTACCCAGTGTGTGGTGTGTAGGTATTATGATTTTGTTATGTGCCTCGCCAATGTCCGGTGACCAAATTAGTAATGTCGTATCCTGAGCTGTCTCCTTTGAAGCTTGTTACTAAGAGGATAGCCGGATATTGCTTGAATAACTTTCAACGTACTTATGCAATAATTCGTCTACTTTCCTGTTTCAAATACATTACACCAGAGTTCTAGAAATAATCAAGCCTCTATTTACGAATAACTATTAAAAGTCCCAGCATAACCGCATATTTAATTGGCGCCAAGCGCAGTTGCATCTACTGCATTGCATTATCATAGGGAGCGTCATTCTAAAAGAAAGTTTACCCAATTTTAGACCTAAAGCCCTGCCTTTTAAAGATTGTAGTTGCACGCATATGTTGACAAAAAGTTGTATTGTACGCATGCTTTCCGTCCAGACTAGCCAGTGTCATTAGAAACTTCATTTTGATAGTTTTGCGTTTTGGTAGGGGTCAAGATATGTGGTCGGTGAGGTTCATTGCTCATTCTGCATGTATACAAGTGATGTTCCTTGCATACGGAACCAGTTTGCCGCTACCGAGAACGCGTCTACTGCTCGCTACAGTGATACACGGTTTTTGAGATAAATCTTTCACTGGAAATGTTTTTGTATAGACTCAAGCAGGCTACAGAGTTTTTGCGACGTTTAAAAGTGAAAAGACCACAAAACGGGTTAAATTATAACCCATGAACAAAGCTATTTACTTATTTAGCAATTGCACTTTGGTGCTTACAACTTTTGATTATTTATGTACTTAACTATAAACAACTTTAAAAAGATAAGACAAAGAAAGCAAACTTTACAGACAAACTTGATGCATTGAAGAGAGCATCTATAGCAACTTTGTGTAAAGCTATTTTCCGTTTCCTTCTGACAAACAAATCTTGTTAGTGTCAAAGTTTTCATTCCTGAAGTCCCTCGATCAAGTCAAATGAAATAAAACTTTGGAGGAGGTGTATCGAAAATAGTAGGTTGTAGGTACCTATATTATAGTATGTACCTACTTACAAGTAGGTACTATAATATCTAGAAAGATCATCTAGAAAGTCCACACATAAGTACTATATGTTTATACTTACTGAGTATTAAGTCTAACTAAAGTAGGTATGTTTGAACCAATCTCCAAAATTGTATTTTATACCGAAATAAATCTGAAATACCTATTTATTCCTTAAACCATGCATTTGGCAGCGTGTTTGGCAAAACTCCAAACGACTTCAAAAGCTTTTACATTCCGTATTTGACAAGATTTTCATATCTCTCCTAATTTGTTGGGGAGATTTTTTTCGCTTAAATTATAGTGATATTATTCTAACTTATGGAAGTTACGTTATTAGTCTTGACTAAATAAAGCTAATTTATGTACCTACTTAAGTAATGAAAAGGAGTAAATCATTTTTAAAGAGAGTTAAAATGCCATCTCCGATCACATATTTTTAATTGCATTTTTAGGTAGACACATTTTAATCCAATTGACTTAAGAGCTATTCGAAGTAGAGCCACATTTATTAATTTTGAAAACGACCTAATGGCTGACACCACACTTACATAAGCGCTTAAAATCAACAAGATTTTCAATTATATCTTAGTTGATATATATATACAACAAATTCGATGTTTTTTAAATAAATATCCTATATCCTCATAGGAAGACATACTAATTTACCTAACATTATGTAAAACCATTATGTACTATAATGGAAACATTGAGACTAATTAAATCGAACATTATGTGTCGCATGCGATATCCTTTGACCTTATTATCTCTTATAAAGTCATCAATTTCAATAATAAATGCCATTATATGCACAAAGTATAAGCCTGTTAATAAATAGCGTTTTATGGACCAATAAATGTACAATCTTCAGTGTAGCACTGTTCTCATACATAGCTCTTTATTATATCTTCGATGGCCACTGTTACACAACGGGTTTTATTGTAAATTGGATTATTTATGTATCAAGCTTGATATATTAAGGTTAAATGCAATACGAGTATGCTTAATAATCTGGCCGTGACATAACGATCGCATTGAAATATTCAATTCATTTCAAATATTAACTAATCACTAGAAAGAGTTCCGTCTGGGTTTTGCCACATTCTTTCTTACCTTTATCATTGAGACTGGGTTATAATACTATTAATTTGAGTCCCGCACCTATTTATATATTGCACAAAGTACAGTCGAGTTTATAAACTTGTGAACAAAAATTTTATCAAAAATATCTGAACACGCCGTTAACAATAGAGTCGTGTTCAGATATTTTTGGTCAAAATTTCAGTTTACGAACTCGACTGTACCTACTCTTAACGTTAACAAGAGCCCTAAATCGTCGTTTTGCAGACCTGCGCATGAGTATAGTTTCATTCGGGATGAATAAATCGTGACGTCAGTGAGGCGGTCCGGGGATCAAAGATCGTTTCACTTCAACTCACCAATGTAGCCGGCTGAACAGGGGACGTAGGGTTGCCAAACGAAATGTTTTTTTAATATGGATTTTAGTTCAATTGGTAAATGGAATGATACTACAAAGAAAAATGTGTTCTTATCATAGAAAACCTACCATGCTGTTACCAATGAAGGTTTCTTGACAGGCGAAAATCGCTCAATGGCATCAGTATCATGAGCTGTCCGTTTGACGTTACAGCTTGACTTGCGACTGTCATTCCATTAACATGCCATACACAAGCCTATTAAAATTTTAACTTGTAATGTCACGAATAAAAGTTTTTATTATTACTTTTTTTATAAATATTGGGACATTTTATATTATTATGTAACTTATGAATGGTTTTCGGTCATTTTATGAATTAGAAAAATCGCTACTTTCAAAACGAGAGTTCTATGATAAAAAACCGTTGTTATAAACTAAACTAACTGAAAATAAACTGTTTTTTATATAATTATTACATAGACAGAATACAGTACCTATACACCTTTAATCCCGAAGAATTAATTGCCCAAGAGGGCGCGATAAACGAATTCTAACCAAATGGAGTCACGGGGAACAACTAATATGAAATATTAGTGACATATTTTTCCGCAATCGGTGTTGAACTTTATTGATGAGAACAAAATTACACTCGTACCACTTTGTATTTGCAACCTTTTATTGAATAATGAAATGAGTGTTTGTTTGTATCGATGTTCATTAAAATTATCCGAAAAGTCAAACTTTCTCCCACATCTAGTGATTAGAAGGACATCAAATTTGGCGCGAATATGTTTTCAGATGACAATGCAAGTGTAGTAAAATAAAGTGCAGTCAGCAAAAAACTTATAAATACTAAAAATACAATTCTCTAATTATCTATTTAATACACAGATGATGTTTCTTACTCGTAAAATACTAACAAATGACTCATAGTTGGTGTTAACCCTGCGCAATGGCAATGTCCTTTACAACCGGAGCACAGAACAACATTGTGATGATTTAACTGGGCTCGCGATGAGCAAAAAATACTCCTTTCCGACTCAAACGAGCTTGTGAAATATTAGCCCTGCACCAGCTTTCCACACTAACCTATAGTCTACTCTTTATGGCACCGCCACACTGTCCCGAGACTGATCTCGGACCGTGACGAAAAATTGGTGGGACTTTTTGCAAGAGTGTGGTTTTGAAATGGATTTTGTTTCATATGAAACTTTTACTTTATAAACTTAAAATAAACAAATACAAAGGTCTCGGCCCTGAATACAACTTTGTTCCATTCGGGGTTGAGACCTTAGGTCCGTGGAGGCCCAGCGGAAAAAATATCTTTAAAGAATTATCCAAACGTCTCTCGGATACCACAGGGGACCGTAGAGCTGGCAGCTTCCTCGCACAACGTATCAGCATTGCTATACAGCGAGGAAATGCTGCCAGCATCTTTGGGTCCATGCCGCGGGGGGATACTTTTTCAAATTTCTTTTAATTATAGTTTAGTTATTAGTTTGTTTTACTTTTATTAATATTTTTAAATTAGTCTAATTTTAATTTATTATAATAATAAATTAAATTAACAATAATTGTGCTCCATTATTTCATTAATGTAACCTTTCTGAGTCTTCTTAACAAAAAGTGATCTTTCGCTGTAAAGTTTTTTTCAGGAGCATAATTAGAATGTTAATATAAGGTACTTATTAAACACGGTAATAATCAATTTTGATAACATCCTGTTAAAAACTATCCCAAATAATCCTTTTTCTATGTAATATGAACATGAACAATTATAAGTACAAGATAAAACTAGAACTCTAACATTATAGGTACAATGAACTATTCAATTTTCCATTCGGTTAAAATTTACTGTGTCAAGTTCATTAAAACTGCACCCAAACCTATAAATCTTTTTTAAGAAACTTTCTCTGATAACATACCTTCTGTAGATAAATATCACATTAATTACTACTCACGACGTGGCTCCGTTATGACATTAAATAAAATGAAATGGAATAATGTGTGTTTAGTAAACACACAGTAAACCGTTTACTATAAACATAATTAAAAACATGTTAACTATTAACACTGCTGATGTCATTTTATTTAATTAACCTTAACTAAAAGCTCGAGGGTGTGCAGTACGTTTAGGTAAACTTTTATCTGAAGAATTTTGATTGGTCTTTTGGCCACAAAGGTACTTGTAAGTGCCGAAAAGCATTTTAGTGTTAATCTTTTTAATTGTGCAATTGATATACGCTATCTGGTTTGGATTAAGAACGATTTTAGCTGTCAGGAGGAAGTTATAATTTACATTTTAGGATTTCTCTCCTAAAACCTGATTTGCATGCCATTTGTTTTTTGAAATGTATGTGCCAATACTTAATTTTTTAATTTAGTGATAGTATATTTTTGCATTGATCGTTGCATTAGACATTGTTTCTTTAGACTTAGTTAAGACTTAAAAATATATTTTTTTAAGTAGGTACAACTATATAGTCCTTACTTATCACATTTCCATAAGGCTTATTTCATTGAAACAAGAGGGATATGTATACGTTTTATTGTAGTCGACTGTACCTACTCATCTGTAAAAAAAACAGTTAACAGTCAATTTTCTTCTACTTTGTGAGTCTCGCTTTCCCGTATCCAGCACGAACTATTTTAAGATGGTGTCCCGAGCACAGCCGAGTTTAGCCGACTATTTACGACAATTTGCGAGTTACGGCGCCATAAACCGTTCGCCGACAGAGGAATTATGGTACCCTTTCATGCTTTAATATGCCTTAAATTGATACCTAATGCAATTCAGGCCTTAATTCGGGCAAATTATTGAGATCTATTGTCAATATAACAATTTGTGCGTCAGTGTAGATCCAGCTTAAATTTTCATTCCAGTGAGGCTGGCATAGTTAAGGTGTCTTTCAAAGCTAATTAAATGCTATCTTGGTGCCTTTATACTTGTATCCATTTCTCCTCTGACCACCCTTTTAACGTTAAGCTTGCAATAAATAACACTCTTACTGGACAAAACTTCAGTATAATTTATTTGTAATTCAGAAAAGCCCTTATGCCGATCCGGGCATGCATTAATCAAAGAACAAGAAACAGGTTCGTAAAAGGTGGGCCGAGTTAAATAAAATAATAAATAAGGTAGCGGCTTTCTGTGAGATTTATTTCCGAGATAAACAGCGAGCCAAGTCGTTTTGCCACGGTTGCGTTTGTAGGTAACTATTTACTTGGCAATACTTTTGTCGCTTCAGCGTACCTAGGCGTAATTATATTGTACGAATTTGTTGTTCTAAAAACAAATGCTATTCTACCTTGGTAAAACAAGTACTTAATATTCTATTAGTTCATAAATAAATTATTGAAACTGATTAAAATTAAATTAAATTAAACTTTATTTCAGACGTTATTACATCCATATAAAATAGTGTTAGAAATTCTTAATCTATGTTATTTTATCGCCTACTTAAATCTAAATCGCGCTACAGCCTTTATTTGACCGACCCAGTACGCCAGATTAAAGAATAATGATTTTCATATAGATGTATCGAATTAAATAGCAAATACCTATGTCAGTTGCAAAAAGTTTTAATGATAGAAATTTCCATCAATATTACAATACCTACCTCTAATAAAATAGTTACTTATGGAAGTTTTTTTTCTAGATATTATCTGACACTCTTTTCCCAGATTTTTTTACAGGATGTTCTCTTTTAAACATGTTTTATTGACGGCAAAAAGGCAGTGTTGTAAAAGCGGCATAGAGCCGGTAAGAGCGCGACCGTGTCGGTGTCTCCCACAATGCACGCGTCTTATTAATGTATCGTTCTACCCAGATATATGGTGTTTACGCTCTTACACACTTTTTCGTTTAATCCCGTGGCTACAAATAATTACTAAGCTCACTAAATTATCGGAACAAAAAACAAGAACTCCAAAAAAACCTAAAAAGACACTATTTTTATATCAGATCCAAAATATTCGTGCAAATGCAAATCAGGCATTATGGTATCCTGCAATCAATCAGATCACTATCGCGCTATGGGAAAACGTTCCCATTAAAAAAAGCGTTTGCAGGTACTCGTAACAACAAACCACCCTGACAACAATGCGGCGGAGAATAATGGAAGCCAGCTGACGGGAGGTGCCTTAACGTCCGTCGTCATGGCAACCGAGGGGTGCCCAACCTGCCTCGCAACATATCACCAACCCCCATAAAAACAGCCATACTCGCCCCCGATCGCATACAGATTTAGACCCTACCGCGTAAACCAGAATGATCCCTTTCATACGTCAACAGATATCACTTACGGCCGTATGTTTTAATGACTCGTGTTTTGGGTTCCATCTTTGCTTTTTAAAATTAGAATGGCTTTCTCTATCTCCCTCGCGCGCAGCGGGACGCCTATCCGCACTAGTCTAACCGCACTTATATAATTATCCAATTTTCTATTTATGACATTTTAAAGAGTATTTCAGTTTTTGTTGAAGTAAGCGAGGACCGTAAATGTTATTGCGGCAATAAAAACGCAGTTTCGGTAATTTACGGGACATGTAAATGTAGTAGCCGAGTTTGGACGAGTCACATGATTTATACTTAACTGCGTATTTTTTTAATTAGGTACCCCTGTTGGAGATTTAAGGTGTTTAAAGCGTGTATACAATGTAAAGTCGGTTGGCAACCTTATAAAACAAAGTTAAGCTTTAGTTCTGCAAGAACGCCTTTGGTTATCAGCTGCCTAATCTTCAAGATTTTAAACAAAGAACTGCATG
Organism: Choristoneura fumiferana; assembly: GCF_025370935.1. NCBI lineage: Eukaryota > Metazoa > Arthropoda > Insecta > Lepidoptera > Tortricidae > Choristoneura > Choristoneura fumiferana. Next base: position 12,609,068 of record NC_133484.1, read on the forward strand.
GCGTTTATCTTGAAATTTACGGGAATTCTTCAACACTGAATAAATTTAGCAGCACGTTAAAATACTACGCGGGTCAGGCAAGTGTTGTAGTTCTAAACAACAACAAATTTTTATACCGGCTTTAACTCTCGTTTTTATTATTATGTTATTGCAATTGATCTTTTTTACGAAACGCAAGCAACAAATTCAGTTTGTGAAGGGGATAGCTTCCCACTCCTAAACATCTAGCACATTTAAATATTGGTCTTTAATCTTAATCTAATTAATAAAGTTTACTAACAACCATATCCATTTATTTTAATCATGATAGTAACCAGCATTTGTTTCCATCAGTGTAGGTATACGTACCCCAGGTAAGGGCCAGCCTACACGGTCAGACATTCCAGGAGAGTGTCGGTCTGCTATTAATTTAATACTCGACGGGACGGCCATTTATCTTGCCTTATTTATTGGCCGACTCGAAAACCAGTCCGGGCGAGGTACCTTTGTGAGAACGCATTTACCTGTCTATGTAGCCAGATAGCTACGTGAGAATGAGATTTAGTATTAATAAGATTGTAGTTTACTCGAAGATTAGTGGTCCCTTGTGTCAACTGTGGGACAGTGACCAGTGTTAGGGTTGACGAGACTTTCACAAATTCTGTGAATCAACAAAAACACCTTACAAAGCATTAGAAAGTTGCGCAACCCTTTTACGCGTCACTGGCGTCTTACAGCGACTCCTTTTTTAAAGGACACTATTGTCCTACAGTCCATTTGTTCTTAACCCTTTCCGTTACTTTTTGCTTTACACAGATTGCTTTTTGTTACCTCGCGCCTTTGACTTTAACGGTTCACGTATCGATTTTAATGTTCGAAATGAACGTTTCACTTGTCATTTATTAGCTATTTCTCTGCCTATAAAACTCAATATTTGATCTACATTGAGGTCGGTCACAGTAGCCAATAACTCTAAAATTAACTTTACTGCTGCAATAAAATATCTATTAATGAGCCATTAAAATCTGAGATGGTTTTAAAAGTAAAATACAGATTGGCGATCGTGAAGACCACGTTTGCGGTCCCCAAACAGCCTGCGATACTATTATAATTATTGTACTTCACAAATGTCTATCTATTATTGCGTACCTAATGAGGGCTACCGTTTTCGCAATCATCAGTTGGCGCCACTGTAGACAAAGGTCTTGCCTGAAGTAGGTATAATGGTTAGTTATTACGGGCGTGAAAACAAAATTTATATTTAAATCATATTTAATGCCTTACAACCGTACCATAAAAATATCAAGCATGCCACAGTGTTGCGTAGTCCCGTTTTGTTCGGAAAAAACAGAGGACAAAGGTTTCCGAAAGGCAAAACTGACTCAAAAAACTGACATTCGTTGCCCCGCAACGCATATTTGCTATGATTAATTTCAGGCATTGCAAAATATTCACAAAATTATTCTAATTATAAATAAACCCGCGTAGCTCACCTAAAAACAATGAGATTTGTCATTTCGGAGACCTCACGCTCCACTAGCCCCTCTAGCGGTTAATTCATGCGCGATAGCCCTCAGTAAAACAGAGGTCACTTTTAAATCAATGTTATGTGAGAATTTACATGGTTTGAAAAGAAGCTACTACTGAAGAGGCACTTATTCCAAAGACGATGTGGATGAAAATCGCACGTACTAATCAAAAACTTTGTTCTTTCCAGGGCCAAATGGCTGTCCACGGCGGCGAGGCAGACAAACATACACGAGGTTCCAAACGTTAGAGCTAGAAAAGGAATTCCACTTCAACCACTACCTGACACGTCGGCGCAGGATAGAGATCGCACACGCGCTCTGTCTCACGGAGCGGCAAATCAAGATTTGGTTCCAGAACCGACGCATGAAGTTAAAGAAAGAACTGAGAGCTGTCAAGGAGATTAACGAGCAAGCGCGCCGGGAGCGCGAGGAGCAAGACCGAATGAAGCAGCAGCAGCAGGAGAAGCAAGCCAAGCTCGAAGGTCAACACCACGGCCACCACGTCACACACCACCACGACCCCATGAAGATGCCCATCGACAAAGGCTCCAGCGACCTCCTCAAAGTGAACAAGGTCCCAACGTAAGGCGCCACCTTACTAGCAAATCCTGACTGATTCTGTATCATATAGTGTGAATACATGAATGCAAGTGCGTCTACGGACGGAGGACAACGTTAGTCGTTTCGTATCCACTAGTTTTTATGTTTTGCGGCTGATTGCGTCGCCTCGTTGTGGAGGCGGACTCTGTTATATGTTCCTTTGGTGCGCGGCGCGTCCCGCGGCATCGCCTCGCATCGCGCGGCATCGCGGCGCTCGCGCGTGGACAGGCTGGTGATGTGCTTTAAGCATTTATTTTGTTGCCATAAACCACACCTTGTATTGCAATAATATATTACTAAATTTACAAAAGCGTTACAATTACTCTAGGGTTTACATGGAGCCAGAGTGATGATCGGTATTGTTAGTTAAGATTTTAAATCTGTGAATCTCATAGTATTTATTGCTACCACTTACTATAATCCATTATGTTATATTTTTTTATTAATAGATATTATATTCTGTACATTTTGGTGTATATTTTATTATTTGTCCGCTCTCAGCGGGCTGTTACATTTTTTTATTATTGTAAAATTTGTTATTTTTACCGGTTGATTTCGAGAGAGTTGTCTGCCTTCAGTTTTGGATCAGTTGTGATTAACAAATGTAGTTAGGATCAAGAATTGTTGTTTATTTGAACTTTTACTTTGATAGGTACATAGTGCTAGTTCTCTTGCTTTCGATCATACTTAATAAACATAATTATTGTTTACAATAGTACATATATCTTCGTACTTTAATATAAATACATACCTACCTTCATTATTAATTCCAAACGAAGGTAAACATTAAACTACATTAAGAACAAAATACGTATCGAAGTACAATTGCAAATAGGTCTTCGTCATTAGTTTGTAATAACGTTATGTTTTCGTGATTTCGGTCTTCAGGCCTATAAATATTCGAATTAGGCTGTATTTTTTGATAAATATAGTCAAAATCCTTGTGTCCATGTACTCAGTATAACAAATAATCAAATTGAACAATTAAAAGAGAAATAATCGACATGCAGACTACGAATTGTCCACAAATCGGAATCATCTGATGTTCAAAATTATATACGTAACGATGAAACATATAATGAATAGGTAACAATAATGTGACTAAATATAAACTTTTACACGTAATTTTAAAAATGGAGTAGCTTAAGTGTAATATACGTAGATAATAATAGGTCCGACTTTGTATGAATTATTGATAAAACAATAGATTAATCTGGTCACGCGCTATTTGAACAATAGCATTTTAATTCAATGCTCCTTTTACTGTTTATATTTACGAAACTACTTAATTTTGTTTTACACATTTGACATAAAAACGCTCAAAATCTATCCAAATTAAGTATATTCGCTTTTGCTTGCTGTGCCCACATCTTATTTTACAATTTAGTAATTGTGCCAAAATATAACTTAAAATAATTAAAAGCGTTTACGACTTGACCTTATGTTTTGCTTATCAAACCCATCGCATCAAAAATATCTGTGAACTCTCAATACGTAATTTGAACAAAATTAGCATAAAAAAATTAGTGTTGATAGTCACCATATACGTAAATTAAATGTCAGGGTAGAATTAAAGGAAAAATAGTAAATAAATAACTGTATGAAATTGGATTCTTCGCTTAACAAAAATCTTGATAGATCATCTCGCAATATCTGTCCACTCGTATTATTCAGGAAATTGTATATCTGTAGCTGATTAGAAGTTACAGCATATTAATGTCGTGATATCATTAGCACAAGATAAGTCGTCGATAAGTAGGTGTAAGATTCAGGAACAAGTTGGATTGTTAGTAATTGTTACAAAAAATCTGCCATTTACTAAACAAATTTTAAACTAACGTGAAAGATTGTCAAAAATATTTACCAAGTTCAGTTTATTTTCGAGAAGATTCAAATAGTTTTTTTTAAATATTATATTACATAAATTCAGTCCAATTTATCGTACCTACCTACCTAAATAACCCTTACAAAGTATTAATAAATACATTGGTCAACCTCGTAGGTAAACTTATGTATCTTTAAGTTAGCGGAATTCAACCCTTTTATTGTTTTACTCATTTGTGTGTGAAAACTGTAATTATTTGGTTGAACATAACCATACCTAGCATAAGTACATTAAAAGGTAATTCCATATTTTTCGTTAGACTGAAACAACTCAAAGGCACGAAGATCGGTGATTTTATTTCTTTTGTTTTTTATTTATAGATTGCATTAAATGCGTTAGCTGTCTGTAGGCTGATTATAAACAGAACTGCGGGGAAACTTTAACAAAACGTTACAAAATGTAGCACACCAAGAATACTCGTTCTCACTGAGAAAATCTACTGCTCTTTCGCAAAAGTTTTTAGCGCAGAATCGGCCTTCCGGTACTACGTGCAATAATTATGATATTCTTTATAACATTACATAACCCATAGTCTTCGTATAAGAATAAGGTTGTCGTTAGAAATAGAACTTTATCTCATTCTAAATTAAAATCGAGAATGAAAATCGAACAAAATGTACTTAAGTAACTTCGGTATAAGTAGGCTTTATAAATTATAATGCATAGGTAATAAATATCGTAGTTATCTGATGGTTAGTAACGATTAAAACGCTTAAAATTATTTGGTATTGTTCGCAAAGTGCAAGGGCAGTCATTAATTTGAAACTGAGATAGATTGGCAATTTAATGACAAAAATGTGTCCCTTATAATATGAGTTAATTCTCTTAGGGCCTATTTCACCACTTGTCGACTAACTTTAAATGTCAGATAAAAGTAATGCCGTCTTTGTTTATTCAGACAAAACAAACAGAGACGGCATCACTGATATCCGTCACTTAAAGATAGTCGACAAGTGGTGAAACAGGCCCTTAGTGTGGGGATATTTTTTCATCAATTTCATTGCCATTCCGTCGATTAATGTTAAAGATGCCAACGTATTAGGATTGCTTAATTCTAAAGGGACGTACACACTGAAGGGGTATTTGAGCTAAACAACGTGTGTATACGAAATAAATTGTTATTTCTGCATTTCCCAAACCGTTAAAGGTTTATGTTATATTCCGTTATAATTGTTTTATGAACGGGAATGTGCAAATTAGTAGCAGTTTGTAACGTTATTAAGCAGCAGCTTTGTCACGATTGTACGTTTAGTTCTGGTTAACAATAGTTATAACTTGTAACATAGTAACGATATTTATGTGTATGTACGTCCATTGATTTATGTCGAGTTCACTTTATTGTTTCTGCCTCGTAAAGATGTGTAATTCATGTGAAACAATGAGCAATTTGCAAAATAGATTACATACATACGTCCTCCATTGGTAATGTTGTCTTGCCATGTACTAGTATTCGTTAGTAGGTAGGATGTACCTGCCTGTATTGATTACACTGTTTTATTTCCTTCAAGTACCCTGTAATATGGCTGAAAGCTTTAATCAGTTATTTCGGCTCCGGCTTAAAGCGATTTGGTTTTGTTTTTGTTTGTTCGTAGGTACAATTTGAATGTTCAGGTTAAAAAAATATTATAGGTTTTTGAGTTACATCTTTTCCATGGGTATTTCGTTAAACAATGCAACGTCGAAATTATTTTGTATTAAGTTTTCTCTTTGTTATTATCTGCTTACAAGTAGATTACCTTTAAACAACAAAACTTCCTTTTAGTTTTACATGCATACATGTTTCAATAAAGTTTTATCTTAATATAAATGTAGCTATGTAGTGAGTATGTATCTATATCTATATTTTTGAAAATAGTAGGTAATTAAAGCGTCTTAAAATAACTGTAAATATTCGTGAAAGTTTTATGTGGCGAATTTTTTTTCCGTTCATATTTTTGTTTTATGTTATGTAATGAGGTGTCGTGTTGATTCCCCATTTTAACTAGACACCTGCGTTTGAAGTATTTGTATTGGGTGTCTTGTTAACGTGGGCATATGCTATCGACGCGGTATGAGACGGCGTGGTAAATAAGCAAATAGTTGGGTGATTGTATGAAGCCCGCATTCAATATTGTAATATTAATTTCAGAAATTCAAGAGAATAAAGAGTTAATTAAACTACTGATATTTAATTTGTATTCTTGCGCCTTTCCTGCCATTTCCCTACGATATAAGGAGACAATATTTATTTTAAAATTCTAACGTAGTTATACAAAAAAAAATTAACCGACTACAAAAAACCATGAAAATATTGTTCTACCAGTCTGAAGTCTCAGCCTCAGCACGAGCCAGCAGGAGTGGATCTATAGGCGCCTACCTCGCCTACGCACTACATATTGGGCTTCAATCACTCCTGCTGGCTCGTGCTGAGGCACCGACTTCAGACTGGTAGAAAATTATTTTCATGGTTTTTTGTAGTCGGCTTAATTTTTTTTAAAGTATAAAAAACACGCTTTTTAGTGTAAAGTAATGTAAGATGCAATAGTTTAATGTCAACTGCTCATCACCTTTTACAAAAGATTGCTTATTCCGATGCAGAGACTTTCATTATTGAGGAGTCCCGGTGCTTCACCACCCATTCCATTTGACCATATGCATGCATTACGAGGAGCATAAATTGCTAAGCAAAAAGTAATTGAAATTCAACCCGTGAAATACTTGTTATTGATTAGTACCTCCGATGGTCATCATCAGTTCCACTTCACAAAATGATGATTTTCAAAAGCAAATGCACGAGTTACTACTAAATATATCAAAATTACCATAGGCGTCCCTACAACATTTGAAGACTTCCCCCGATTTCCTTAGGATCCAATCATCAGATATGTGCCAGGCGTCATGGTCATGACTCTCAACTTAGCTTGATTCAAAATAGCTAAGCAAAGCTGGTTTTTCACCATAAGCTACGTACCTAAAGATGTACCTCTATTATGAGGTAAAAAAGTAATAAATAAAATCTCATGAAGAGCCAAGCCTGTATAGGAATAACGAGCTATTTTAGTTAGTTAAAATCTGGCCGCTAGTGGGCTTCCATATGACTGTGCCGTTGAAAATATTATAGCAGTCATCGTAACTATTACGTACTCGTACTTCCTAGTTAATAGCAACAACGGCCAAGTCCCACAAGGTTATCAGGCCTCCAAATCTTTGATTTTGGCAAACAATCAGAAAATGCTCGTCAGATTAAATATTATTATTTTTTTACTAAGACGGCACTTGGATGTCCCTAGTGGTTCGGCTACTCTCTTGGGTTACACATTAAATTCGCCAGGGAGGCTTTTCCTGTGTTTTATCATCATCTCTGATCTCAGCTTTAGAGATTTTAACATTTTATCCCGATCCCGTGGGAAAATTGGGTAATACAATAGGCATGTGTTATTCCAGACGGCTAGCGATACACTATATACACATTATTTTTCATATTCTTTTACTAGGATTCAGGTATTTTATTTTTTCAACACAGTAAGTAGTTCTTTTATTAGGTTGGTGTGATACATTTATTTCTAACAATAACTTAAAATGTTTTAATTTAAAAAAAAGAACTATATACAAAAAATAAATTAAACTAAAACTAACCTACTGCAAAATCGCTGCTCATTGTGCCAGAAGGCTGGCAGCATTGCCACGTTGGATCGCGAGGCTGATCCTTTGCCAAAATAGCTGCCAGCCCGCTGGTCACTAGCATCTATTAGGCGCTGGATATCTCCTTGGCGATATCGCGCGCGCCAGGTCCCACGACCCAGAGTCTCACACCAAACGGCGCAAAATGTAGCCTTCCCCAAGAACTGCATATTTGCGCCGTTTGAGTTGCTCTGCTGTTGCTGCTGCTGCGCCGGCCTTGGTGGACGTTGCTGGGACATGCGATGGAGCAAGAGTGTCCACGCAGGTGGCGTCCCAGACGAGTGTCCTAATTAAATCCCCAAGTACTTTTATAAATTACTATAAAAGCTAACGTGATAACAATGTCCTAAGAAACTGCACATTGTATTAGCTTCGCATATTGAAGTAGAATTGGCTCGCACAATCAAAAAGTTATCAGATCTCATGTAGAGCCAATAAGCTCTAAGTCTACCACCCTAACTCTACGAGCCCTAATTTAATTCCTAATTCAATTCAATTCAAAATCTCTACACCTAAATCAAAATATGTGGCTAGGCCATTTCTTTACCGTCACATGGGCGTAAAGTGAAAAATTTACTCACTGTTCATTTATACTTTTTTCTGTTATTTATTCAATTGGGTTTTATTGTCGCTCTAAGATAGTATATTATTTACCATCTTACGGTTAAACAATTATCTTAGGAATCAGTCTACGCTAGAGACTTATTTAAAACTGAATAAATCGATCAACTTTCAATGTTTGTGCATACGTGCATAGTTTACATGTTTCCCGCTGTGTGCAAAATAAAGTACTTCCATACTTATATGAAAAACAGCAATTAATTCCCACCGTATCTAACGACCGCACTGTCGGCAACTCATTCTTATAACAGTCACTGTCTCATATATCACAATAAAAAAAGAAAGGCATTGCCCCTTAATAGTTAAATGCCCCTAAATACCAATAACGTTTGTCGGATCCCCGCCAAAAACAAACCGTGAGTTATATCCATAATGTATTGTATTCTACTATTCCGCCATTTTCTATTCTCCACAGACACTACCCTGTCAAATAAATTTCAGACCTACGGAATTCACAATAGGTCAGCCGTTCGACTTTAGAACTGGAATCGCTTGGCAATCCGCGTAACTTCGAGAGCAAAAACTACGCAAAACGCTTGATGCCCTCAAGCCATTCTCTGCTCAAATCGATAAACAATTTTTTGCCCCAACCTTTCATCTGATACTCCGGCTTATAGTTTTTGTTGGTGGTTTTTTCGAGTACCCCTATCTTTGACATTACCTTTATGGGCGAGGTATCTCGTGGAACGATCATAGCAAATTCTAATAGCTATTAGAAGTGGCTAAAACAGCTCACATCGACCAAAACAAATTCAGTTGCATTTCGATTAACGGTTATGAATTTCTATAGTTCTGACCTTTGATGCAGTGAGAATGTTTCGAATTTTATTTGTTTATTCATAGTAGAAGGAAGCCATAAAAGACAACGAAATGTAATTTGTGTACAAGTTAGTAATTCCATGAATAGTATAAGTAATTTAGAAGTTATAATAATTACAATGCTTAGGTATGCTTGCTACTCTGTATTCGTAGAACTTGGCAGGTTCTCAACTACCTAGAACTAGAGCTTTATACATTATATATTTCGACTCATGATAATTTAATAAGTATTAGAGTATGTTTCACTTAAAAACAAGTATCTACGTAGATACTCAAATTTTTGCTAACTACATACATTCTCACTGACAACGCCAAAAGGTTACAGTAGTAGGTACGAAATGTCCTAAGCTTCTAGACCCTTGGCAGTCTATCCAGATTTTTTTCTTGGCCAAACCCAACATTTGATAACATTCCCCAGAGAATCACACATTTTTATTGCTTACAGCACCTTAAAAATACGTTCCATGAAAACTAAATTTCCGCTAAACCCACTTTGTAAAACGTGACATTACCTAGCCATTCTTCAAAACCGAAATAGTATTATTTTTACCAGAAATATCTTTAGTTAAACAACTTAATTAACTTTCTAATAATTTGTTGAAATAGAACCGAAAGTGTAGTTAGAATGTTTGAAATTCCATTAGCCGTTAGGCTGTTAGGCAGCCATGCGTCCTGAATGGCGACTAGACTCAGCCAATTTCATGGACTGACGCTCCCTGCACCCGAAACTCTATTACGTGTCGTTGACATTTCTATCTATCTCTATGGTGATTTTGATTGTCATTGGATTGTTAACGGCATTAAATTTGCCTAATTCGTGACATAATGGAGAAAGACCATGCTTATAATAGGTAAGTTGATACGTTTCTATGTATTTGCATACAAATAAAAGACTAATATTTTAAGTTATTCAAAAGGCATCATATCTATCTAATATACCTTTTAACAAGTTATTTTAGAAAAATACTTTAATAAATAACACGTAATATAAACAATAATTAACGAATTAGTTATTAGTTATTTTAGTATATTTATTCATTTCAGGGATTTCCAAAACGGTTTCAACAATTTCGACGAAGTTGGCTATGGTTTCCCGTGGCGAAAAATCGGTCTAGCTTGGTCTTATAGGCACTCTATGTGCTGTAAGTTTTTGCGAATAGTGAATAAATGTTTCTTTCTTATCTCTAGGAAAACGCGTGTTTTCGAGTTTTAGCCAGAGCAATTTCGTTCGCCCAGGTAAGTACGTACTTTCAAATGTAGGCACACATATATGTTGTATAAATAAATAAATCTGTAAATAGTTTCTTTAACACTTTATTTTTTATTACCACGTAAAGTAAATAGGAATCTAAGATTCAAAAACATGTCCAAGTCATTTAGGTTTCTTTTTAGTTTCTGTCACGCGAGAAAGATGCATAAAATGAAGGTTGGTTAGGTAGATACATGTTAAAAGTTAGTATGTATAGATGTAAATATAGGTAATGGAACCGATCTAAACCGAGCACGGCAACTGCGATTTTCCCTAAAACTATTCGTTTCGATAGAAAACTCCATTCCTTTATTTTATTTCGGGTTTTCTTTTATTTGATCCCGGAAATTGTTTCTCCTCACAAAGTTTGGTTGAAATTAGAACGGGGTATAGGTGGTTTTGCCCGATTCCGTGAGTTATTGTTTTTCTAGGATTCATTTTGAGTTGACGTTGACTAACTTATCCTTGGGTAGAAACTTTTATTATTGTACATGTCTCCGTATCCTTTAAACCAAGCCATTATTTGATTAAATCAATGCTTGTTGGTCAATTTGTAGAGTTGCGTTGATGGTATGTTGATCCTAAAAAGAAATAAAAACTAACCAAACTAACGATAAATATTTCATGTATGATATAAACAAGAATAATAATCCATACTGCCATACTAATATTATAAATGCGAAAGTGTGTGTGTTTGTATGTTTGTCCGTCTTTCACGTCGAAACGGAGCGACGGATCGACGTGATTTTCGGCATAGAGATATTATATGGGCCAGAGAGTGACATAGGCTACTTTTTATTCCGAGGGAACAACGCGCAATAAACGAATTCCACGCGGGCAAAGCCGCGGGCAAAAGCTAGTATATTCAAATAAATCTACTAATGTTTCTATATTTTAATTGCCAATGCAAACAAGTGACTCGGTTGTAAGAATTTAGTGCCAGTTAAATACGCCGTTGGATTTATCGATTAAGTACTATGTATTTTATTGTTTATTATTGTTATACGAGTACATCACCTCCAGTCCACACATTACGAGCCATAGAGGCTTGTGCCTCATGAAGTGACACAGGATGGTATTAATCTCTTAAACAACCAATGTCTTACTTAACATGCATTGTACTATCTATTTAAGTTGTAGGAAATCAAATAGTCAAAGAAGGAGATAGGTCATTGGGTGCGCTGATCCCTAAAAGTATTATACAAATTCAGTTAAAATCAGAATCCACAGTTTTTTTACTGTAATCAATTTGTAGCATCTCTGCATTTTATTAAATAAAATTCTTGAGTAGAGAATACGAAATAGTTTAAAAACTTCACATGGTTTAGTATTTCTCCAATTAAAACACCTTTCATTTGCTTTTAAAGCCTTTGCAATGCGTAGGTAATTAGTTATCCAACTAAAAGCACGCGGCATTCTTCTGAACAATCAACCGCCATTTTCCGCCTCTAACATCAAAGCTTTAGGTATAACACCGCAACAGCCTTTCGCAGCCGGCATATACGAACAATGAAACGTAACTAATCAATAACTCAGCAAATGTAAATGGTGGCATCTGCATAGGAAGTGCCCGGCAAGTGCCTTCACTCCTGACCGGTAACGTGGCGCGAGCTCTTTGCGACTGCGCGAAAACTGCTAATAGTCACATTGATTTTGCAGATAGAAGCAGGTCGGAGCAAACCTACCTCTCATTCCGGCAATATAACACCAATTCACTTCTCCTGAAAATCATAACATATCGCTCACCTCTACATCCATCGAACCCCCGCTACTAACTACAAAGTTTCCCATCCTTTACCCAGCGTCATTGGATTAGAAACGTGTGAATAATGTCGTTATAACGGGTAAAACTTTTACAAGTTCGGTCGTGAGCAGATATAACAATAACTATAACGTTATTAGGTATATTCCAAGTGAAGCTACCGTTTCGTACTTTACGCTCAATGACGACGAAACGCTATTGGTAAGGAAAATCGTTATTATTGCGAAACTGTAATGTTGGCTGTCATTGCTTGATTGCTTTGCGGAAGAATAAAACTTCAGAAGTTTTGGCTTTTGATGGGTACAGAATAATATTAAAACCCTTCGAAATGAGCTATGAATATTAAATGTTTCAGAATTTCTTGCTGGTTAAAATAAAATAAAGTTCTACACCACAACATATATATGAGTTTACCTTACTATACTAGTAGCTGTCTAACAGTGGTAACACAACAACAAAATAACGAAAAAAAGTCAGCTTGTAGCTGTAAAAAATATCCCTACAAAACGAAACTGCCATCCGCCATTTTAATAAAATACCAAAGCAATAAAAGCTGGCAACGTTTTTAATTAACAAACCGAATAGCGTTAAAGTCTCATTGAGCTAGTGTTGTGCACAGATAAATTAGTGACAATTTATTTGTGTGACGTCACGGATCGCCGCGAAGCGGGACAACGCATTACTCGTATAGCTAACTGTCCGCGAGTTACGAGCTGCTGCTCGTTCCAGCTACTTGCGGATGAGTAGAGCTGCAGTGGCACTGGCGAGTTAACTCGTATAGCGCACGAGCTAATCCACTGGAAAGTAAACGAGGGCACGCAGGTTTAGAGGTACTTCGAAGATTAGCAGGGTTTCCCGCCAATACTTTGTTGACTTGGTATTAGCATTTTCTTATTACAAATGTGAAAAACTAAAAGTATACCCTATTCTATCGATGTTTGTTACTCAATCGAACAATAACGTCTCAACTTATTTTTTGATTAGGATCCTTTTACTACGTGTTCGTTCGTGCGTAACAACTATAAAGTAACATTTCGTAAAATATATATTTACAATATTATCATCGCAGGTTTCCACATGTTTCAAAATTTTAAATCAGACTCAAAAAATAGGTTAAAATAGAATTGCAATATTTGCTTACTATAATGTTGTTAGTCCTTTAACTATTTAGCGAGCTTAGAGAGGTTATAGGGGCAGTAAAAATTCACTACGATACCACAGACAAAATAGTTTTTTTTTAAATCTCCCCAAATTGATTTATTTAATGGCTTTAAAACGCGTTGCCAATTACGATTTATTTTATGAATTGACCCAAATTGTAACTAACAGGTAGGTACTAGCAAGATTCTGTTCCATCCTAAGAACAGTAGTCAATCCGATTAAATATCCAAACAGTGCACCAGAGTTGACGCAGCCAGAATAATTTGATCTTCGATAAAACACCCCATCCCTTGGCAAAGGTCCGTTTTGCTACCGTATCGGGGGGCAGAGGGGGTCACAAAATTTGGTAGCCAATATTTATGTGTGCGTGCAGCTGCTGTAAGGGAAAGGGGAAATTGGGGATGTGTGCGTTTGGTGCACCGTTTAATATCTACGTAGCTGTAAAGCTAGGAGGACAGGTGACGAGAAAATGAATTCACATACTCACAGTCGATTTTATAATTACATTGGTCGTGGACTCAGGTGACCCAAGGGCTGGCACTTACCTCTCTCGAAGACTACGAGAGAAGAGACGTGTTTTGGGGTCGATGCCTGTAGCAGAAATTCTCTCGTTTTTACTTTGTAGTTTTAGACTACTTCACATTCAGCTTTAGTATTTTAATCGTGTTTTATAAAATAGTTATGTAATTTAAATAGTACATGAATAGCTGTACGCATAGATTAGTAAAGGAAAAAAGAATTGTTTGGAATTAATCATGGTGTAGTCTCCTTGGCATTTTCTTCCAAGCAAATTCTGGCAAATTAATCAACTGTTAAAAAAATGAGTTCTATTTATTGTAATATTAAGTTTCAATATCGTAAATATCTATTGGAATATTTCACTACCAACAGCAAAAATGATCCTTGAAAAATATCTACAAGTAGAGACAAAAATTGTTTTTTTTTTAAACAACTAATATTGTTTTAGAAGTAGCACTTGTACTATTACTTATTCAGTGGAACTAGTTACAAGAGTACCCAATGAATGAAAACTTCACGAATCCTGAAATAGTCACTAGACATAAGTAAAATAGACGTTGGAAAAAACATTACGAAGCGAATGGCATATAACGCCTCTACATCTTGGATTGAAAACGTGTTTAAAAAGTTTGTGCGCGTTTTTGTAAAGTAGAGCACATTACTACGTATCACAACTTAGAACCAAAATTTTAAAAACATTATTAGTATAATATCAATGTTGCGGCTACGCTTTTTCCAACTGCAGTTTCGCTGAAATACGATATAGCGCCATGAAAATAAAATGGACAAAAAGTACTTTTCGGTGCGATTGTACAAAGCGAGGGTCCATTCGACGAACGAGTTGAAAAAACAAAAGCGAAACGACTTAAAATGTTCTCAAAAACAGAGTCACATACGACCTTTTTCTTTAAAAGCAGATTTAGATGGATTTTTGAAGTAAACGGTCGTAAGAGACGTAGTGGCGATTGGAGCTTGCGTCTCTTCTTCTCTGCGGTAGCAGGGAAGGTTTACTTCCAAATTCGAAATGTAACAAGTCGTTTTGGTTGTTTTAACACGTACGACGTTCAGCCGCCGTTCGACTGTATACTGCCTTATCTCGCCTGTAGCAAGGTGATTTACTATAATTACAAAGATAGCGGTAGAGATGCCTTTTGTTATAATTTTCCAGGGCTCACGTTTCCCCGGGAACTCGGGAAATGGTGGCCGTTTTGTAATGTGCCTTGTTTTTTGATAAGGGTATTAAAATAACGGGCCACTCGGCTGGTTCTTCGCTTAGCCGGGCGTATTAATGTATCTCTATTTACTTGGAGTACGTGAGCGTACATTTTCAATGCAAATTTGTTTGCAAATGAATATTTATAAGGAAACCTTATCGTTGACAGTTTATTAAAATGTACTATTTGTGCTTAAAAGCTAGATTCTAAGCAATTTTAGGTCCTGTAACACAGGACCCTTAGTTGTAACTCTTCTGTAAAATAATTATTGGAATGAACACTTTTTCATTTTTATTCAGTTATCTATCGCAACACAATAAAAAGCATTGATAAATTATTTCGTCATCATTTGTTAGGTTTCGTAAAAGCTGACGATTCTTGAGATTTTACAGACGAAATCTAGATTAAGGTCGCTGTGACCTATATTAAATCTATAGTTCGACTAACAAGAAAGCACAATGTGCATCCTTGAAGCGGGTCAAATGATGAAATCCATCACCAGTACTACGGTTCATGGACAATGTCCAAGGAATTGCAAGTACGTAGGAAAAGGCAAATGAAAATGTGACACCGGTTCTGCTAGCCTACGACGATATTCTGGGTAAGGGTGTCTTCTTATCTACTCTGTTAGCGTGGTTAGAATACCTACTCTCAAAGCTTCTCTGATCATATATCATCAGAGGGTAGATGGATAGTGGACTTTTAAGGTTACTTACTTAACCTGTCGAGCGATTTGGGGGCGCAAAAAGCGCCTAGCGAAATTTGTCCGGAACTGCGATAGACAGACTCACTGAGTGCACCTAGCGCATTTTCGGACAGGTTTCTTTAGGCACACGGTGTGTGCCTAAATCGCTCGACGCACGGAAGTCCTGGAGACAAAATGTACTTATTTTGAATTTATTTTATTAGAATAAAACTTATCCTACACATTCTGACATCTAAAGGTTTACTTAACAAAACAAAATTTGACAAAACTTTTATCATGATCACGAAAAAGATGTGAATCCAAAGCCTTATATTTGGGTAGTAGGTACAGAATAAGACGCTTCCATCCCATCATCTGAAACTTTTTTTGGCATATTATTGCATAGTGGAATAGGATTAAGTTTACCTAAACGCAAGCATGAAAAGTAAATAAAAAATGTAAACCAAAATGATGTGCACAATTCATGAAAACATAACGCTTTATGGTTTACAATAGCTGCCACAATTTCATGTCAAAATTGTGATGCAAATTTCCACACCGCAACGACGTCGCGAATTTTCTTTAAAACATCCAAAATTTCCAAGCCACCCCAAGCTATATCTATTGGTATTATGATAATAGGTCGGAATATGCCGTTCTGCCTGCGAAGCTCATTTCAGAGTCCATTAGGTACCTATTGCTGGCACCTTTCAGCCCTTTCAACCCTTTCATGCTTTTTTGCTGAATTAACAGGGGTATTAATAGGTATTTGGACCGTTATCGACCTTGTGAGGCTAGGTTTTAATTACATTGATGAAATAAAACGTAAAAGTAATAAATATTTACCTAACTACTTTTATAAGTTCAAAACCGATCACTGTTCTGTTGTAACTGAAATGGTTAACGTAAACGACCGTAACTTGTATAATTTCGTTCAAAAGCTTGAGTATCTTTAGCGCGAGCCGCGGGTTCACGGTGGATGCAGGCCGCTGCCAACCGAAGCGACTGGAGGTCTATGGGGGAGGCCTATGTCCAACAGTGGACGTCCTACGGCTGAGATGATGATGATGATGACGTGTCTTTAAACAAGATGATCTTGAATATTTATTTTATCTGGGATAACGCATCTCGGAAACGGCTTTAACGATTTCAATGATGCTTTGTGTGGGTTTTTGGGCGCTAACAATCGATGTAGCTTAGTCTTATTTCTAAGAAAATGTGTTTACAAACTGTCATTCTGTAACTCAGGTTCTTATCTAGATAATTTTCTGATTAAAATTAGGTTTTTATAAACTCTAAGCATACCTAACCTGTCCAACGTAATGTTAACCATAACTCATCTTTTGAACTATTTGAGAATGAATTGTAAAAGTACACTATTTTTTACCATCATGGAACACTATTGCTAAAACGAACCTATCTGCTATGAAAAAAGGAGTTTTCTCATTATAATGAATTAAACCATCCTCCCCATACGCGAGTAAAGTCGCGATAAAATCCTAACTATGACGTCAACACACCGTAACGTCTTTTATTCAATTGCATGGAAAATCGGAGGGATTCCATCGGCCCACCCTTTAATAACCCCTCCCTTTCACACTCACGCAATACACGCAAGTCAGAACAGAGTTTCCTATAAAGGTAATTGAGGGTACTATAGAATAGTTTCAGTCTAGACGGGAATAACGCTGCCAAGGAAAGTTTGCTAGCGGGTAAGTGTGGAAACAGCGTTTTTGTGTGAAGCTTTTGGATTTTTGTTTAACAGTGGCGCCGCGTTTGATTGTAAAGTTAAGTTTGTAAAAGTAAGTTGTAAGTTGCAAATTATTGCTCTGGTTAAATATATTGTAACGGCTTTGAAGCTCGCGCTTAGCCAAATTTATTGTTAAAAGTGGGTAGTATGGGGAAAATTGTCTCCATTCGAGCATTTCGTGATTGCGCTTATCTATCTACCCATTTTGGAACTTTATGGCATTTCAACATGAACATTAAGTGGCTCGCGAGTGCTTTTTTAGATTGTTATTGAGTGTATGGCTTATAAATCCATGACAGTAAAACCACATAGCTTTCCTTTTTTTTATACAAACTAGATTGTACGTACCTAAAGGGAACTTTTTTATTACAAAAAAGTAAGAAATACATATAAATTCTTACTAATATATAATGTAAGTAAAGCATAGCACTAAATTTGGCTGAATATTGGCAAGTACCTATTAGAGTAGTAGTTTCTTAAATCATGAAAAATAATATTAAAATCTGTATCAAAGAGAAAGGCTCTCGTATTTGATGCTAGAGGTGACAATTATCTAATTTAATATAAGGT
Organism: Choristoneura fumiferana; assembly: GCF_025370935.1. Classification (NCBI taxonomy): domain Eukaryota; kingdom Metazoa; phylum Arthropoda; class Insecta; order Lepidoptera; family Tortricidae; genus Choristoneura; species Choristoneura fumiferana. The sequence continues at coordinate 12,627,071 of NC_133484.1, forward strand.
ACCTAACCTACTTCAAAAACGTTACAGCCTGCCCGGCAGAATCATCCATGACCGCTCGATATACCCTTCCCGGTCATTGACTTTTGCTCACATCGTAATACGTTAATGATATCCCGTACTTAAATAAAGATAACACTTTTTCATTAACTAGAACTAAATTGCCCTACATTATAACAAGTCGACAAAAAGCACCTGCGGTCAAACTAAAACAAACACGCCGCGCCAAAGTCACCTGGCAACATTTATGCCCCCATAAACAGTCACAAGCACCTATAAAAGCATTATTGCCTATTAATTTCACACCACATTAGCGAAACATACAATAAAACTTTAACATTTAGTGGTGAGACAGTGATTCAAGTTTTGCTCTAAGCGCCATCTAGCGGACTGGCGCTAAGTCGCACGCAGAAAAAGATTATGGCCTATATGGGTGAGTTTACGATGTCGTAAAAGTATGCCGTAAAACCGAAGGGTGCGCACGCCCTCTGTTAATCGTTCAGAAACCGATATTGCGGGCCTCGAGATAGATTACTTTGAGCGCGAACGAGGAAGTTGCCGTTTTGTCTCTAGCGTTTCTATATTCTCGCTTGTCGCTCAGTTCGTCTCTATCCTACTACGTTAGTTCGAAAGGGATGCAAGAGCAAAAGATGTCGGCAATCTTAGGCTAATAGTACATGAATTTCGAGGAAAGTACTTCCCGTAGGACTATGTAAGTGCCCAAGCAAGAATCAGAAATTCGTTGGAATACAAAAAAAAACTTCTAGCCTTAGGAAAGAAGAAGAATTAGGTAAGTATTTACTAAGAATGGCTAAAAAAGAAGCCGCAATTTTTAGATCTCTTACAGAATACTTGTGTATCAGAGCATGACTCTAAAAATTCAAGGAATCGACTGAAATGAATGTTGTGTATTATAATTATTGTAGCTAGTCAACGAATCATAGACGTCAACATCATCAATCAATCATCTTCTCAAAATTTTCTTAGTTTAAGTTTAAGATTAATGGGGTAGGTAAAGTACTAATTTTTTATTAAAATAAACGGTTTAATTTATCCCCCGACGCAAAAAGAGGGGTGTAATAAGTTTGACCGCTATGTGTGTCTGTGTATCTGTTTGTCTGTCTGTCTGTCTGTGGCACCGTAGCTCTTAACCCATTCAGTGCCGTTGACACCCATCGGCATCTTGGTGGACCCTCATGTGATGCTGCTGACGCCGATGGGCGTCTAATTTAGCCTTCCCTGGATGCGGCTGTTGCCGATGGGCGTCTGTTCTGCAGAAGCGTCGGCATCGCAATATGGCGCGCGGCAATGAATGGGTTCAACGGTTGGATTTGAATAAGGTTTTTTTTTATTTGAAAGCAACTTTTCTAGCGATGGTTCTAAGACATGTTTTATCAAAATCGATTTAGCCACTTTTGAGATATTAAATTTTGAAGCGAAGAAGTCGGAGGTTTTCCAACTATTTGTTGGTTAGGTTATACAACAGTTACTATTGAGCATTAAGATACTACGACTTGAATTTCGATGACAAAACGGGGCCATTTATTTTACAAGGAGAAACTGCCCAAAAGTGGGACACTGGTAATGGCCAAAAAAACGTCTTGGTTAATCCCAAGCATTCTAAAACTTAACAGTCTTAACACCTTTGGACACAGGCTATTCAAAACAAAGACTCCGTAAAATCCCTAACGTTTTTATTCCAGCACCCTCTCGCTCGTTAAACTTTTATTGACTCCGAACTGCGTGACTTTAAAAATATACAAATTTATGGTCACTCAAACGGGGAACGATTATTCAACACGTCGTAACTATTTTATTGCTTCAATGTAAACAAAGAATCAATTTTGGTTTCGATTTGGCTCTATCTAGCGGGAATAAGAACCCCTCTACTTTGGTGACATACCATGCATACCAATAAAAATCGTTAAGACTTGGCTTGCTTTAAGGCGAGTTAACACATGCAAACTTGGTAATGCAGGAAAATCACGTAGATACCTGCTAACACCGTCTCTCTCAATGAGAAGAGACCTGTGCCCAGCGGTGTGACGTAGAGGCAAGAGCATAAACTATTACATATTTCTGTGAGCATTAGGGTGAAGCCAGACGAGCGTAATTTTAAGGGGTTCTGTAGCCAAAATGGCAAAAACGGAACCCTTATAGTTTCGCCATGCTGTCTGTCCCTCCGTCCGTGGCTTTGCTATATGCTAGAAAGCTGTAATTTTGCACGAATATATATGTAAACTATGCCGACAAAATGGTACAATCCAAAATTAAAAAAAAAATGTAATTTTTTTTCTCATCCAATCTTGTAGTGTGGGGTATCGTTGGATAGGTTTTTTACGATTTTTCGATTCAGTGATTTGTTTGCAAAATATTCAACTTTAAAGTGCAAATTTTCATTAAAATCGAGCGTCCCCCCTCTAAAATATAAACTGGTTGGTGGAAATTTAAAAAAAAAAATCAGAATGGTAGTAAATATATCAAACTTACAAGAAAAACTTGAGAATTATTAGTAGTTTAAGAGTAAATAGCAGCCTAAGGTATAAAATATACCTAAACATGGAATATTCCGTACAAAATGCGAAATCTTTAGAAAAATATTACTTAATTTTTTCGTAATGGAATTTCGATTCGAAATTCCGATTCTGAATTCCTTAAATACATCACACAGTACGTAAGTTTATTTCAATTCCCAACGCACAGGCCACCATGCGGAATTCCAAATCTGAGAAAACTTCGGACGGAAACTACTGTGTCTGTATGTGGTAGGTTCTTAGATTTGTATGGATTTACTGCGTTCGAAATTCCGAAATCCATTCTAAATCCGATTTTGAATTTCGTTTTCAAATTCCGAAACGGAATGGTGCTACCACCATCTTGCTCGCTAATCCTGCCGTGAAGCAGTAGTGCTTGCACTGTTGTGTTTCGGCGTGGAGAGTAAGACAGCCGGTGAAATTACTGACACTTGAGGTATCCCATCTTAGGCCTCTAGGTTGGCAACGCATCTGCAATACCCCTGGTGTTGTTGTTGGCAGTGAATGCATTAAAAAATGAACTAAAATATAAAAATGGGACAATTGTCCCAATTGTGTCAATTGACACCAATTGATCTGGTCCCAAATAAAGAGATAAATACATAATCAAATAACCAAGGCTCGGTCCTGAAATGAATCTCTCATCTAGTATTAGCTCTATCATGTTTTTATTTCAGGACCTTTTCAGGACAGAGAAGTAAAAAGCCCAAAATTAATCTTCTATTGAGCTGATCTATTGTTACGATCCTGCTAGTTTTGCATGATTTTCCTTCCGTGATTTCAAAAGCAAAAAACAAAACACCTATAAGGATCACTTTGTTGACCGTCTGCCTGTCTGTCTGTCCGTCTCTCACGACCCTTTTTCTCGGGAACTACTACTACCAAAAAGCAGTAAGAAAATCAAACTTCTAAGTCCACACAATCAAGAAAGGTGTTTCCATACAAATTGCCGAAATCGAAAAATATATAGGGTACTTCCAGTTTTCCTAGAAACTTGAAAGTTGTTATAAAGGGAGCTCTTATATGTTATAAGTTATAACACAGCCAATAAGAAAGTCTGAAGATCATATTTTTTTCGTCTGTCTGTCTTTGTCAGTACTCAGTCTAAAATAACCCTACACTGCGTACATTTTGTTTAAGAAATGGACTCTGCTGGCACTGGATATTCACAGACACTTACAAATTTGTACCTAACCCTCGGTGCGCGAGTCCGACTTGCACTTGCCCAGTTTTTTAGGACAATTTGTTTTTATTTAGGGCTCCTCGTACCTATTGGGCATGGTTGCGACGATATCCTATTTAGACTCAATGCAGACCAGAAGTGCTCTATGGTCAGAAGAAGAAAAAAAGTGACGGGTATTTGCTGTCAATTTTTTTAACATAGGTAATATTTTTCTACGTGCATGTCGGGCAAAAGAACTAATAACACGATATTGTAACCTCACGTGAGAGGCTCCTACATGGCTAAAAAGCTACATTTTATTTTCCCAGTTCAGTCTATAATAAAGCTTAGTGAAAATGGGTTATTGCAAAGGGCGTGGTTCAGAAAGGATGATTTTACTGGTGAGCCTATAAATTATTATCTATCTATATCTATATTAATAAATAAAAATGAATTGAAGAAAACGTAATGATTGCGCATCACTTTAGAACGTCAGCCAGCACCTATTTGGATAATTCTTTTTTGTGGTATTTTTAAATGTCAAGAGAGGATTTGCATGAGCCAACAGCCGTGGTGGCCTAGTGGTTGGAACACTTGGAACCAGGGTATTTCAATCACAGGATCGTAGGTACAATCAAACCCGAGCTCACACCTCCAAGTTTGTCGAAATTCTTGTACAATATTAGATATTTTACACGAGTGTTACGGTGAAAGAAAACATCGTGAGGAAACCTACTCAAACTTCAATAGTGTGTGTGAAGTTCCCGATCACACCTTATAATAACTAAAATAATTTAGAAATATTGTGTATTGAAAAAAATATATACTTAATACGCTAACGAAGAAACAAGTTGTATGTATCTTACCCACTAGCTAAACTGAAAGAAATGTATAATTTCACAATATTAAACCGAATTATTACAATATTAGGTACATTTCCTACAAAAGCGCTTACAACTACATCTCGTATAATTTCTAAATACTAAAGACGCTCGAAAGTGCATTGCGTGCTATGCGGCTACGTGTTGCACTACTGCTAACATAGATGGCAGTGCAGTCTCAGAGGACAGCTCGTTATCTCAGCATGCTAAGTTGCTAACTAGTGGTCACTGAGAATTGGCATGGGATCGGTAGATGGTGCTGATATCAATTATGATTTGAATTTTAAAAATTAATGTTTTTTGACTGTTTTACCTTATTTGAGAGCATTAAAAGCTAGTGATTTTTATTTGTTTATTATAAATGCCTGCATGCATAACTTACTTACCGATTTTAATACATATCCATATTCCACTAACATATATCCATTATGAATTCATGTAAGTATCTAGCGTTAAAGTTCATTCTCTTCATATTTAATTTAATTCACGATTCGATATTCCTTCCTTCCAACACCAAACGAAAAAAAAATAACTCATCACATAAGATTTATTTTTCTCTTTTCACCTTTTTCATTGTTTATCGTTATATTGAAATAACAATACGCTGTAGTATTTGTTTTATTTATAAAATATTATTGTAGAACACAAACACACTTGCAAGTACAAGTAGCGACTGATCTAAAGATTGCTTAATTTTAGTTAGTACGTTCCAAAGTTAGTTTTAACACCCGTTAGGTAGGTGAACAGTAAAATCAATAACAAATGGGTTCTTAACAACTTCTTATTTTTGAAATTTATTGCACAATCCTAAAGCTTTCACCACGGTCTTTCAAGTTGCCGATGTCCAAAGTTAGAGAAAGTGCAATAAAGTAATTACAATGTTTATAGCTATTTTACTTAGGTACCTGAGGAAAGATAATGTCTCTCTGCTCAAAAATTCAAAAATAATGTAGCTAAAATAAAACGGAACATGTCGTCACTACTTTGAAAAAATCTCGTATCTCAAATCCATACGTCATCAAAATTGACCTTTAAAATAATGTACATTAAGTTCACTCAAAAAATCATCAATTTTGAGGTACGAGCTTTTTTCTAAGTAGAGACGATGTATAGTTTTTGCCATGTTCATCCGTCCGTAATAAATAATAGCTCGGACACACTTGGCCGATTTTCTGAACACACGAAACCAAGACTAATAATCATTTCGTCGGTGAAATTGCCAATTCTGCAATGTGAATTTTTTCATATATTGATTTTGGTACCATCAGCCAAATAAGTGGTCTATCAATTTTCAAACAACTTCCTATCAAATGAATATGTCGCTAAAGTCGAACTTTCTAGTTGACAGACACGTCTTTTGGCATTATTGTTTTATGACATGCAAACAATTATGAACTATAGGGTGGTAGACCACATATTTGGCTGATGGTACATAGGGCTTTTAAATTAAATGCCAAAATACATATATCAAAAAAATGCACATAATGGAATTGGCAATCTCACCGACGATTTTAGAAGTTGCAAAACCAGGCCAGTACTTAGTTACACCTTTGAGACCAGTGAGATATACCTTCGGCCTCATCTGCAGTTTTATGTAAAAAAGTAAGATTATACTATTATCTAATAGTAAGCACTGTTAGACCTGGCACATTTATGTGGTTTTAGTATATTTAATAGACATTACCCGCGGCTTCGCACACGTATTGCATTGGATTTCGGAATATTCCAAATTCGCATGGAAATTCCCAAAACTTAAAGCGGCCTCTGGAACGTTTTATTTCACATTTTCCTTTATTTTTCTCCTTCATTTCCTTTACTTATTAAGTTTTTTATGCTTTTAACAAAAATTATGTTATTGTAAAATTGATAGTATGATCGACCTAGATTCTACTAAGAGTAGAACAGAGAAAAAATCAAGATAGCAGGTTAGAATGCTACACATAATGTATCACTCGCCACATATCTACAGACCCGGGTCGACAAGAATGCCCGGTAAGAAATATACAGCATCGCGATACGTTCTGGCCTGCCAGTGTGTGTGTGTGTGTGTGTGTGTGATGATGGATCCGGATTCTGCTCTGTTCTAGAAGAACAAGTTAAGTAAAGAAATAATCAGATTTACAAATCTACAGAGAGCAGCTAAGTATACCACATGGTTAAAGACATGTGTTTCCTAGCTATAAATAATATTTTTTATATCAAACGGTTTGACTTACCAATCCCTACTATCTGCCAAGCACAGGATCGAGAACCGATCGAGGTTTGAACAGTAATTTGTTCAGTATCAAATGTTTCACGGAAATCCTGACTTCACACTTACGTATTTGCCTTTTTCACAGCTACGTGTACGTGATCATTTTAATTACATTTTAGTCACATGGGCGTAAGGTTAAAAAATTCAATCACTTTTCATTAAGTAGTTTTCATTATGCAAATATTTCTTGTAGTAACGAAACGGCTAGGCCACATATTTTGACTAAGGTGTCAAGGTTTTGAAGCTATAGCTTGTAAAGTTAGGGCATGTAGAGTTACATGAAAGCTTAGCTCTACATGAGCTCTAATAACTTTTTGACATCGTAGATCGTTCCAAAAGTAAAATGTGAAATTATAGTGATTTTCCTTATCGATCATTGCAATGTTATTAGTACTCGTAAGTACGTTATTTTCGAGAAAAAGTTGTACTTTACCTAATAGCTTGGTCGGTCGGAGTGATAGTACAGTCACCAACATTAATATCTGCCACAGCAGAGCATGCAAAAATATCTGACACGTCCTTCCGGCCCTAGAAATAGTCGTATCAGACATTTATGCACGCTTGTTGTGTCAGATATTGGTGCTGGTGACTGTACCTATATGCGATCCAGTTTGACTCAAAACACAGTCATGTCACTCTGGCATCGGTCTAGTAAATAACGAAAGACGTTATTCACATGCAATATGCCAATATTCGTCCGAAACAAACGCATAAGCCTGGTCATTGGCTCAAAATCATGCCATTATTTTTGATTACTTTAGATAAAAGATTATAGTTTTTTAAAAAGAGGTGTTTTTGTTTCAGGTACATTAAACCATGGAAGGAGCCAGCGTAAAAATTAAGGTAGGTTACGAATTTTTCATGAATAATAAGAAAAAAGTAAACAGATTAACCCCCTTATTCATAAACGACAATCAAACCTATTTTAGTTAAAATGCCGCTAAAATTCGTTTGTCCTTATCTGTCACTTCGACATTTGTATTTGTTAGAAAGGGACAAAGCATTTGTTAGTTAACATAGGCTTGTTAAGTTTTATGAATAAGGGGGTAAGAATATAATTACTTTTATGGATGGAGATTATGGATAGAGTAGTGTTAAGGATTGATTTTTTTATATTTAGTTTTATTTTTGTGTTATTCGTTGTTTTTTTTTTCTAAAATCAATATATTAAAAAATTACACTACTATGTACCCTTTAAGCTGACATTACTATTTTCTTCTTAGGTATCTGGGAGAAAGTTATTATTTAAAACGATTAATTGTTTAATAACAAGATAGATTTTATTCAAATACCTATAGATTTCTTCTTAAATTGAAGAGCTCACTCTTGTCAGTGGATTAATGGCCACTCCGTACGGTCTTCGGCCAGCTGTTTGACTTCCTGATACGAGACGACACCCACTTTCTCCTCCAGCTGGTCATATAGGTCAATCTTGGTCATCCTCTGCCTCGTCTTCTTTCTACTTTGCCTTCCAGCAGGTTTAGAAAGAAATTGTCGTGTCGTATCAAGTGTCCTAGTAAATACCAGTAAATATAGTTTATCTTATTATTATACTTAGTATTCTAAAATCATTTTATGAACTTCAATAATAAAATAAAAAAACAAAAGTCACTCTCGTATCGAGCTATAACCTATTTGTTCACACGACAATTTATAGTACCTATGTGAATGAGCAATGTATCTAATTTAAATAATTAAGTATGTTTGTGTAATGATTTAATGGTGGTTTTCATTCAAAGACCTTAGGAACATGTTCAGACCAAACAAAAGTAAAGACTCGGTTCTGCGCACGACAAAATGAGACCTCCCTCCCCCTCCCCCCGCTTAGTACGCGTGTTGGTACAATCGAGTTCATAAACTTTTGAGCAAAATTTTGATCAAAAATATCTGAACACGACTCTATTGTTAACGGCGAAGGAGCGTGTTCAGATATTTTTGATGAAATTTTTGCTCACAAGTTAATGAACTCGACTGTAGCTCTATCTACTACTTCTACTAGTTTGCTTGGTGGAGTTTGAATATCTCTAGTTTTCTCTCATCCACAAGAAAATACGAATATACCTTAAGTTCTGGTATTTCTTGCTCGATAGTTTAATGATACCTACCTATCTCAAGCAAAAATCGCTTGCGCATAAAAACTAAATAAAGCAGCTGTTCTACACTATTTTCAATAAAGTATTAAAATTTAATGTTCCATCGGGTTGATTTTATTTATAAACAAATTTTAATTAAAACAATAAAATACGGAGAGGCTGCGCAGTAGCCGCTATCACAGCACGCCATCTAGCGGAGCTCTCGACAATTTTTATCGCTTGATTAAATCGTCCCTAGCTACCCCTTTATAGCTTCAGCGTGAATAGTTCCTCGTATTTGTTTTTGGATCAATTGCCGAGATAAGGGGATATAGGTGTTTCTTATATTGTTTTATTTACTTAACTGGTATTTTTATATCTGTTGAATTTTTATGAAGTTGTATGTGGGATCTATTTAAATAGCCTTGGCCTTAGATTGGAGATTGTGGGGATTGGAGACATTCACCCGCGTTGTTTGGTATGCTTATTCGATTTACTTGCCAGTCATGGACATTGGATAAATTCAAAGCTCATGTATAAAAATAAATTGTAATGTATTAAATTTTCTAATTAGACTCGTTGTGCCTACCTAACAATTTTTAGTTTGACGTCTTTTACGACGTTTATAACCTCACTAGTTTTTGCACGCTCTTGGTACTATTTTGAGGATGATATATAGTAATTTGTATCACAATGGAGCAAAATGATGTTCCTGAGCGTAATAAGGGATATAGTAAGTGTTAACGCCCAAGATGAAAATAATTTTGTTCTCGAGCCATCATACAACTTTTCACACCGAGCATTAAGAAACTTGAAACAAAAATCAAAATATAATCTAAGAGCAACCACCATACAAAATGGCGTGGTTTTACAATTAACAACTTCAAAAAAATTCATTTGCAAAAAAACAGATTGAATAGAAAAGTTGCACTTTAATCCCTCTCGTCAGGGAGGAAAAGTTTCTTTCTGAATGAGATGTGTAAAAAAAATATTTCTACATATGCAGTGGAAGTAATGTTCGATCAAAAATGTATTTTTCGTTGTTGCTTAGTACTACTACCCAACCAGCAATTGTGAACTACATTTGACACGGCGTTGGGTTACAAGCCTCTGACCATAATGATATCTGTTTTTTTTAATCACCTTGGAACTATTAATAAAAACGATGAAGCACTGACTTGGTTCACTAAACCAGCACCTAATAAAACATTAAGCTCGAACGAACACTAATTCACTACCCATACTTACTTTAATAAGAATAATGCCTCACTGGAGTTTTTTGAAATATTTGCTATGTTTCACTCTCAGTTGACCTACTAAAGTATGTATCTAAACCGTTTATTGTGCAAAAATAAAGTAAGAAATACAATTGACAAACAATACCTACATCCTACCTTGGTAGGTATAACCTCAAAAAGAAAAGGTACCTTAATACTCGTAGGATGATGTCGTCGACCGTCTATCTACCATACCCTTTTCAGGAAATAGGAGTACAATTGAAGTGATCTGATGACGCTACATGTCTTTTCTGTTGAAATACTCCATGCCAGTTTAGGTTGATACACTTGACATGACAGAATGACAGCCTAGGTACTTCTATTTTTTGCTTTGATGAAAGGAAAAAGAGGTAAATTATGGTAACCATAAAGGTTATTAAATCATCTTGTACAAATTTACACGCATATATGTTTATAGATATTTTATAATTTTTATTTTTATTTAGGTATATATTTTTTTATAAATTACGCGTTCGGTTACGTGGGTGCACACTCACCGAGGATTCAGCTGAATACCAGCGCTGCAGCCCTGGTTACAGGGCTACGGCACATGCTGAGCTGAGGTCCTTTTGGCATCACACTACAGCATAACGTCTCTAATTTTTCTCTCCTCTTCTATTTATGTTTTTACTGTGTCTTTGTTGTGATGTAGTGTGTTTTTTATGTCAATAAATGTTGTGAGTTTGGGTTTCAAATAATTCTAAGGGAGATGCTTTTGTTTAACACTGGACGTCTTCTGGCTGATGACGAAGACTATTTATATTGTAGAGTCAATGTTTTTTACCTCACTTCATGATGTTTTATTGATTTAGTTTACTTACCTTCTGAAATAAGTATAACCAGCAGCAATATATAAGGTATATAAGCCGTCGTGAATCTGAAAACGATCTAACACTCTGTATCTTCGCAGTAGTTTGAGCTACACAATAAAGTGACTGTACCTACATATCGAGAGTAAGCTTACAGTAAAGTCACAATTGGTATTTCGCTGAATGTCAATATAATTACAGTTGAACAAAAGTTTAAATAAAAATAAGGCTTCGTCTGAAAGCTTTTCAAAAGTTAATGTAAATCTTAAATCAAGTCGCAGATAACTCAGATAACAAAGGGAAATCTCAATCCACCGAGATTTGTGTGTCGAAAACAAGCTCTCATTAAGTGAGCTTGTCGATTTACGGCCAATTAAAATCTATATCGATTCAATTAAAGCGAGGTTTATTGCTATTGGTCCGTTTATCGGGCCGTGTTTATCGACCTAGCTGTATCGACGTGGGACGTGTTTTATTGCAAGCATTTTGAATTAAGCAATTGTCGGTACATTTAATTGGGAAAGGACGGACGGGAGCGACTTCATGGAGGTTATGTATTTTAAGGCAGAAATAACGCCCAGTGACATGCTGCATGCAATCGGACAATACCACCGCTCCCAGCGCTTACCAATTCTTACCCGACTGCCCAAAGGAGAGTTATTTGACATGTTCTTAACAAAATTACATTACGTTTAAATTTTGAACATTTATTTTGAAGTTCAAAATATAATACACCTACAAATGAGAAGAAATTTGAATTGACTAACCATTAATAAATAGTTAAGCAAATAAACAATAAACAGCACCGACATTGCCAAAATTTCTTGCACATGAATCGTGCTTACCCAGCCTCACCGGGTTAAAAACCCGTACGAAACATTTAAAGTATTTTCGAACTTCGAAATGTAGCTACTATAGACCTTGTCAGATGTTGTTAGACCATCAAACGATATACCTACTATTGAACTCCAATAAGAATAGTTTGCAGCTGCCAAAACCAGATCACGTGATGTGCTGTCACTTAAAACTTATTGGAAAGAAATAAATTTGCTATACATAATTTGTATACATAAGAATAAAATAACGAGCCGACTTACTGACTCATGAAAATCATTAACCATTGACTGAATCAACGTCATTCAGTGAGTGACTGAATTACTCGTAAGCACTCAACCTAACGCAGAATAGCTAAAATTCTGCATAGAGGAGGAAAGGTAAATAAGAAATAACGACGGGTTTTACAAAATTCACATCGGGTACGCTGAGCCCGTTTGTTCCGAACATGTTCGGTGTGAAAGGTCAGGTTTTAGTTTTTTTTTTATAATTAATAGTTTTTGGAAATTGAAGATATTCAATCGGCTATAACGTTTTTATTTAACAATTAGAAACTAAAGCATAGATTGTGCTAGAATAAATAAATTATCAAAAATTTATCAAAATCGTTTAATGTTTAAGGATTGGAAACCATCATCATGTTTATATGAAAAGTTTTATATGGTAGTAGCTTTTTACTTTCTCATGTATTTTTTAAATTATTTGCTAAAACCACGATTATTTTACATATTATTTTAAAACCTGATAAGATTTTTAGAACTCGTCGAAGTTTAGAACCCGTTGGATTACTTATGTGCAACGTAACTGGTCTGTAGAAATTCGTTAGCTGTAATTAATAAATGATGGTAGGTACACGATACATTAGAGCTACAAAGGTGTTAGCAATAAAACAACATAACAGTAATTCACAAGTTTAATGTAACCCAAAGACGTAACAATGAAGCGGAAAGCAAACTAATCACTTAGTCGTCGCAATCGTTCCATAGGCCGTTTGGGCCAATATAACAAATTTTCAATTACCCCTGCCGCTCGCAAATTCAGCTCAAATGTAAATTATTTCAGCGTGTGCATTATAAATATAATTGTAGGTGTTTGTGGGCGGGCTTTGCTGGGCCAATGGGAGGCTGCCGCGGCGGCGGGGCGGCGCTTCCGGAGAGAATGATGTTGTACCCGCGAAGCCTTCGCGCCGGTAGCACCGGGACTGGTTTCCTGTGAGACAAAAAAAAGTTAAGAAAAACTGCATTGAAAGCATAATGCCTTTACTCTTTGCTGTATCAGAACAGGATTGATAGGGATGGGATGCACTGACAAAAAAGTAGCCTATGTTTTATTCCAGCTATCTACATACCAAATTTAATCTAAATCCGTCCAGCCTTTTCAGCGTGAAGGAGTAACAAACATACTCACTCACTCACAAACTTTCCCATTTATAATAAGTAAGTAGGATTAGTAGGATGACTCCTGGCCGATTTCCGCTGTAGCGACTGCTGAAAACTGAAAGTGAAACTGTTAAACGAGAGGGCTAAGGTGGTTCGCCCGTTCATGTGCCCTTAAATGACTGCAATAGCTAATTCTGATCGAAAACGTGCCTACGTATTTATAAATACGGTCGGTACTAAATATGATATCGACCTGCGCAAAGTAACATACTAGTAAATCAATAAATTATGTTATATACGGTCGACTCCTAACTTTTATATCCACCTCAAGACAAACATACAAGACCCACAAGACTATTCTGAACTAGGAAAGCTGCGCTAAGCGAAGCTAAGAAAATTAATTACCTAATCATATTGATGTAGATAGAACTTTAAAATTACCTTTTTAAGTAATAAAAATTTTCTGAGTTGCAAAATCTTAATTACGAGTCTTTAGGTGAAAAACATAAAACAATTTTTATTTGGTATTTTATAAACCTGACATGACAATGAATTAGGCAGGTACCCACGAATATTTATTTATCTCTTAACTTGCTAATTGGTCATAAAAATAAAAATGTGAATGGGTGTTTTCTAAAGCGGAGACCTTTGACATTATTTTGAACAAAGGTTTGATTCGATGAAATAGGTACGTACAAAATAAAATAAAGTTATTAAAAAGGTGAAAAGTATACAATCACATTCATAATAAATAACTTAATTTTTAGTTAGTCAGCTATCAACAAAAGGCACTTGTTGGGTAAAAAATAATAAAAAAGTTTAATAATAATTAAACAGCTACATTTTTATTTATCATAGGTATTAAGGTATTTGTATGGCATCTGTCTTTAGTCTAAAACAAAAACTTTTTACATGTTTCATAATAGCTTGTCTCAATAATCCGATTAAGTTCGTACCCACTTATTATTTTAACGAGCACTTAAGTGATAATAAACCCAACAACCGCTTATTATGGTCCATAAACACGAGGACCAAGTTAAGAGACCATCAAGTCGAGCTTAACATCCAGTAGCTGGCCGCAATCAAACGACGCAAAGTGATACACTAACAATCCACATGGACATTTAGTATCACCAAATGAGTCATAAAATTGGCCCAAAGTCTCACAACAGATAAATTTATAGCAGCTTGTCGCGCAGGTGATAAAACTGTCGCCCGCGGGACACTTATAGCACCAAAAGCTCTCATGTCAATCATTTACGTCAAACAAAGTATAAAAATCAATTTACAGCGTCATTCGAGGCATTATGCGGTGCTCGAAATGGCTTCATTACCACCGAATACTCGTAAAAGTTCATACAATACCCCAGTGATTTAATGTGGATCCCTATTTTGAGAAATGCACTAATAATACTTTGCTTATTGTTAATTTGGTACCACGTTTGGCCTCGCTACAATAAATTCGCGATTAGATGCAACGCAGGAACGCATGTTCGTAGATTTATAGCGGGGAAGCCATTTTGAAACGCATTCTATTTACCTGGAGTGTTATGGGTTATGGGTGATAAAGGTTTTGAAATAATTTAGAGTCGGCCGCAAAGCAAAAAAAGTTTTGTGTGCGATGCGAAATACGATTCTACAGAGACATTATGGATGCGTTATTATATCTTTTGTTGAAGCCGACAATGTGGAATGGAATGTGATACAAAGTCTTCTATGCGTGTTACTAAAAGTAAGTATTTTGATTGAAATTCGAGTAATTTTAGTAGATGATTGTATTGTAGGTATTACCTATTCTGTCACAAATGCGTGCATTCAAGATATAAGTTTCTTTCTGTGTAACTAATACAGCACTATCAAATTTTACTCGTATCTATTTCTTCTCAAAAAAAAACATTAGGTACTCCTAGGTTTTATACAAACATTGACCTGATTTTCTTATCGTATTCCACGCATGAATTATATTTATTCCCATCCTCTTGCAAAGTCCTTTGTGTTATAATTAGAAGAATATTCGGCATCAACCAAAGAGTCCCAAATCCCAACCCTTCCCGTCCAACCGTCCATAGGTAACCTCCGCTTGTTCTTTATGCGCCCATTAATTTTTTTTCAACACTTATTTATGGAGTCCCTAAGAAGCGGACCCTGGCAGGTGGTCCCTACTTAATCAAGATGTTACCGAAAATAAAAAACATGTAGATGTATTTATTTTTTTACTCCTGTCCGCCATAACTCACATGGAGTAGGGACTAGCCGGCATTGTTTAGTTATTTATATAATGTAGTTTAATATTTTTAATGCTCTGGGAAAGACGTAATGAATACATTAGTAATGAATAAGAGATAGAAACCAGTTGGACTATAAAATCGCCTTACGACATGTTAATAGCGTGGACAAATACTAATTTAATGGATATGCACTGGTTATGAATTGCACCAAGAATTTATTTATGTTAAATATTAAATTTCTGTCGCAACCTTTGGAAATTTAATTGGAATCAAGCGTTGCTGGGCATGACGGAACATTATTTAAGATTATTCTTTTGACTGTATAAAGAAAAAATCTTGGTAAATTTATCAGCTTTTTGGATTGTTGTTAGTACATACATCTTTTTAGAAGTTTTTATTTAGCTTTGTCTGGTTTTTGTGGATAAAATCTAGTAAGTAATTGAAATTTTACCTCCTTCCGATATTTGGTACAAATATTTAGTTTGGATGACAACAACAAGTAAAATAAGTATCTACCGTCAGGAGAATAGCTTGAGTTAGAACTGAAACTTGTATAAGAACTATATTACATATTTCGTTGATATTTAGTTGATTCTCACATACATTTTAGGTATATAATTCTGGTCATGACATTACTACATTTTTACATAAAATATTTTTACCAGTAGGCGTCATTAGATACATGGTTTTTTTTATTAGTTACGATTTCAAAAACTATTTTTTTTTATCTATCGTGTTTTTATACTTCTCCAGAAAGTACTTATCTAGACTTACCGAAGCTAACTAATTCGCGTTTAATTTCAATCTTATTCGCTATTCACATAATGCCGACTTTACTATATTTATCTACTATTTTCAAGCGGCCATACTTCGTCCCAGGATCCCTGTATACCTGGGTTGCGATCGCGCCGCGATAGTGCGTTGATTTAGCCATCTCCCGCGCACGAGTTATGTTACTGCGCGATAGCTTTATGCGCCGACGCTTTATTCATTTGACTCGATACGATTAAAATGCTGGAGTTAAATGTCACTTGTATTCCGTCTTATATGCAGCTGATTATTATGAAACATTTGTTTGTTTTACTTAGTCCGTTCATGCTCTTAATTAATTTTCAAGTTAAGTGAAAATTAAGTCGTGGTAAGGCTTAGATCATTATTATAGTTTTTGGTTATCTGTATTACAAAATACGCTTTCAATTATTTCGATCACTTGTAATTCGCTAATTGGATATCTAAAGGTAAATACTTACACTCATTTACTGTGTTGACGGTCATGGTGTTATAGTCATATTTAATTATATTGGTCTTCTCATGTAAAGGTACTTAATCTATACAGCAGACTATGAAAATTTGATAAACGAAATAACCGTATTTGATCCAATTTGTTCAATAAATTAATAGTTACAAGACACACTATCAATAACAAGAGTATTGGTGATTATGAGTAGTACGATACCTACAGCAGAAATAAAAAAGCAGTACTAGAAGCAGTTCCGCAAATCCAAGAAAAACAAACGTTATCTCCCTCCGGCCAGTAACAACTAGTAAAGAAAAACGAAAACTGTCCAGTTCATCGCAACTACAACTCAACGCTAAAAAACCTCCCATTCGAAACTGAAACTTTTACGGACAAAGGGCAAAGGGGCGCAAGCCAACAAAAGATAAAAGAGATATACAAGTGGCCCTCCAGCACCATCAAGTCGTTACAACTGTAGTAAAATATTTCAAATTGTGCCCAATGTCTTGGAAAACGGAAGTTACGCATTTTGCCCTCTCGCCTCGGATCGGTCACTCGCCCCCTCTAGTATAAGTAGATTGGTGTGTCGTTTATTTTACATTTCGATAAGGCACTTAGTTTTTTGTAGATGGCCAGTATTATGGGCTGTACTCGTAGCTGTTTGCTCTTTTTTTTATCGTATCTGAAGGCTCGGAAGTTTTCGGCCACAACAGTCACAGTTTCGGTTTACAGTTAAAATATAGAAGTCCGTTATATTTTATCTACTGATACTATTGACACTATTAATAGTGACTGAAAAATTTTAATTGCTTATTAGTAAAATTGCTAAAAAGTGAGTTTGCGTTTATTGTTGAGGAGGTACCTACTTACAGAAAACAGCATAAAATAATTTCTTTATAAATTAATTAACTAGTAAGTAATGAAAGTCTATTTATTGTCATTTCTTAATTTTTATAATCAGATGAAGTTGTTTAGGGTTATTTTAAGTACGAAGGACGTAAATATTATTGTAACGAAACACATCAAATTTAAGTATTTTTAAAAAATATAAAAAAACACGCTTAATTTTTGCGTTTTTTTTTTCATTTCAATTATCGAATGTTTAAGCGTTTAATATCTGAATAAATTTCGACCTGTTTCGTTGCATTGGCTGTAGCATACTTAAGTTTCGGCATCCTAAATATATCTACAAAAACATAACCTAATTGAATTATCAAAGGAATCGTAAATTTAATATGTAAAGCCATTAACGGCCACTCGCTGCCCATTCCCAGGACACAACAATGGTTCACAATTAGATGCAAATATGATCCGAACAGATATTAAAGGGGCCATCTGAACTGTAGAATTTCCCCAGCGGCCATTGCTGCTGCTTCAAAATTTCCAATTTCAACTAGCTACTGCCCCCAACTTTTGTCTGAGTTTTGTAAAAACTTTTCATTTTCGCGGAATGAAAAGTAGCCTGTTTTAATCTGGGATAGTGTAGTTTTGTAATGGTAAAGAGTTTCTTAACATTGGTTCCGTAGTTCCAGAAATTACCCCTTAAATTGATTAAATAAATGAACAAAGTTGGCCTTTTCTTATACTTATTGATCATTGTCTTAAATAAAATATAGTCAAAAAGATAAGATAGAACATCTCAAGAAAAACTACAGATGGAAACAGATCTATTGCCTAAAAGTTTGTCGCTAATGTATTTTTTTAATAAAACGAGGTAGTTGGGTAGTTGCTTTCAATCATTAATTCAGCAATATTGCTATGATAAAAAATGTATACCCGGTGTGGCCTGTAGCACAATCAAATAATTAAAACATAGATCGTTCTCGCCAAATTGAACAACATTAGTTCGGCGACTTTAAAAATAATTAGTTTTTATTTTTATCACACTAAGGTTTATTCGAAACAGCAATTTAAAGCAAGACGTTTCATGTTTGTAGCGTGATAGGCGACGAAAGTTGGGTTCTAGGATGGCTTACACAGATAACAGTTTTTAATTTGAATGAAAAAGGGAAAATGTAAAGATTCCATTATTTTTAAAAGTCGCTGAATTAATGTTGTTCAGTTTGACGAGTGCGATACCTGTTTTAATTATTTGCTCGTACTGCCAGCCACACGATCATGGTATAACTGCAAGATCAGAGTCTTGCGTTAGGTACAAGTTTTAAGTAATTTATATAAACAAAATCAATGTGTCCATGTATGATAAATTATCATTTAAAATCGCCACTCAACAGTCATTTTAGGCAAAGATAATCATTTTAATAGAAGATTTTTATCTAACTGTCCTTTTCGGTGACTATACTTATATTTGAATTCATATCTGTATCAAGTTTTGAGTTCATGCCATTATCCGTTGCTAAAAATCTAAATAAATAGGTAACAAAATGTTATAAAATCCATGTGTTAAAATTAAAACTTTTGTATTTCTTGTCAAGTTTAATCTTCATCTCCCATCCATAATTCAGAGGGATACAATGAAAAAGATGGCCTGAAACACGTCCGTACGTATTCATGCCGAAAAGTTGGTTGGAGTCATAAAATCAAATAACTTATTCAGAAATTGGCGGCAAGTGGCCTCTTTTGCATATCACAACCTTCTTCAGTATTCGAAAACAAGATAACTTACTTATAAAACATTACTAAAGTTAGCAGCATGTTTTTCGAGTTTTGTGAAAAGAAAAGTTGATGTTTCAGCAATGCTCTTAAATATTTGCGTTATGTTTACTAAACAAAGTGAGTCATCTCAAACAAAAGTAGCTTAGTTTAAAGACAGCGCACGACGCTATCGCGGATGGCGGTAGGTAATAAGTTCGTGCTTAGTAAAAATCTAATACATACCTTTAAACGAGCCATTCTTGTATCTATCTATTATATATGGCAATCTATACATATAATATCGGAATCTCGGAAACGGCTCCAATGATTCGATGAAATTTGGTACCTACAAAGGGGTTTTCAGGGGTGACAAAACGATCTAGCTTGGTCTTATCTCTGGGAAAACGCTTATTAAAGAGTTTTAGCCCAGGTACTATTATATTACTAGGTTTTATCTAGATCTGACAGTTGAATTGAAATTCCGAAATTTTACCAACTTAAATAATTGAATTGACATTATTTAATAAATCTTTAGACATATAATTTAGTTTTAATGTTAAAGCTAAATATTATTCGTGTGGTAACTACTTAATTTGAAATCTATAGTCTTGCAATACTGTTTTTTTCTCAAGATGGCTCCCTGATGGAGGGCCCCTTAATAGTTTTGTGTAACGGCGTGTCAAAAAGTCTAAAATATAGTTTATTTGCTATAATTCAACTTGAATTTCATGTAAACAGTCATGGCAATTTCCTAAAATTACATTATGTTTTTCATTTACGTTGCATTAAAAACAACCGTGCAAACTTTAATGACTTTAAACTTCAGTTGCTGTGATTTCAGATTTTATCTTCACTCCATTGGAAAATTGGAATAAAAGTAGCCTGTGTTATTTTAGACGTCCAGCTATCTACATACCAGATTTAGTCACAAGCATACACGCACACGCACCGCACATACACACGCTCAAGCACACACAAAAACTTTATACACCTATTGCATTTCTAATATCAGTAGGGAGTAGGACATTTCACAATTATCGTTTATTTTAAGTTTGCTAGCTTCTTATTACCGGGACCTACTATATCGTACAGTTGCGGGTAACCTTTAGTGCAGGTGGAAATTTTCCGTTGTGGCCTTCTAAAGGGGAAGTCTTTGTTCAAAAGTGGAAGTTTTTCAGCCAATGACAATGAAGCATAATACATCAATATTTGTTACCTAAACCGACGGCCAAAGAAGCTGGCTACAATGGTGAGTTAAGTTAGGGACATCCCTTCAATAGATGGCGTTAAGTGTCTTAAACATAGATAGATAAAGTACATAGTTTTGTTTTAACTTTTGTAGAAAAAAGTTTCACTTAACATTAGAAACAGTAAATTAAAAAACTTTATTTTTTCTTATTTATTTCATTTTATGTTTGAATGTTAACTTTTTCGGTCGATCTCCTGAATTCAAACTGCATATTGCATATTTGCATGGCAAACTGCATATTTAGCAAAGTATAGGGATATGGAAGCTGGGACAGGGAATAAAAGCAAAAAACTTTATTTTCAGCACCTTACTTTATAAAGATTAACTTCTACACAAAAAACAACAAATAGGTTACAAAACTATTTAGCAATCTCCCAAAAGATGAAAAATGGCAACCGTAAGAATAAAATGTAACTCTACATTCGTATAAACGTCAAGGTGAATGTGTACTTGGAATAATTCACCGGAATACCTTAAGGCCGTTTACATGCATAATGTAAGGGTATGAGGAATTTTTATCGGAACCGAGAGGTTCGGAAAAGTCTTCGATAAGCCTCGAAAGGTAAGCACTAAGTCAGACGCAAATGTGTGAAAATACTTACGGTTTTTTTATATTAATTATAGGGCTATGGAGAGGACTATGCTCGGGGTTTCTCTGCGGGATAGGAACAGAAATTATGATATTCGCAATAGGACTAAGGTTACCGACATAGCCC
This sequence comes from Choristoneura fumiferana, assembly GCF_025370935.1. NCBI lineage: Eukaryota > Metazoa > Arthropoda > Insecta > Lepidoptera > Tortricidae > Choristoneura > Choristoneura fumiferana. The sequence goes on from NC_133484.1 coordinate 12,648,295, forward strand.
GAAAAATTGCGAAACTGAAGTGGCAGTGGGCGGGGCACATCGCTCGCAGGACTGATGGCCGATGGGGTCAGAAGGTCCTCGAATGGTGTCCGCGGACCGGAAGACGAGCTGCCGGTAGGCCTCCAACAAGATGGAGCGACGACCTGGTTAAGATCGCGGGATCGCGGTGGATTCGGAAAACTCAAGACCAGTCTGAGTGGAGAGAGCCTTGGGGAGGCTTATGTGCAGTGGCAGTGGCACGTACAGCAGTTGACGTCTTTCAGCTGACATGATGATGATGATGATGATTAAATAATAACATCAAATATTTTGAGAACCAGGCAAAAAACTTAATACGATATATTTTTCAAAACAGATCTATACATGACAAATGTTTTCATAAAAAAAAATATTAATTATCTGAAACTATCACACACTACACTGATACGATAATATCGTCCACTTACTTCTTAACCTCGTATCTACCCGAATTGTATGGGTCTCCTTCGTAATCCATAATATTGTTTGTCCTAAACTCAAATGCCATAACACTTTTGCCATAAACACTTTTGACATGTCTTACATTTGCCATAATGATCTTATGTCCTAATAATCATAAGCCATAATATCAAATGTCCTACTACTCTAAATTCCTAATATGTTTTGTACTAATATAATAAGACATAAAACTTACGAGTAATAATATTAAAATCCATAATATTAAATGCCATAACAGAGCACTTGTTGGCAAACAGTGTCTTGCGAGCCAGAAAAGTAGATTAGGTTAGAACTGTGACCCCAACAGTGACGAACCAGTACCAGAAAAGTAAGTTAGGTTAGAACTATGACTCTTACAGAAACAAACCGCGGCCTGAAAAGTAGGTTAGGTTAGGTTAGAACTGCGACCCAACAGAAACGAACCGCAGCTAGAAAAGTAGGTTAGGCTAGAATTGCGACTCAATATTAGTATAAAAAATATTATGGCATTTACATTATGGCAAACATTGTTATAACAAAAGATCATTATGACAAAAGTGGTTATGGATTTTGAAATTAGTACAAATAACCATTAGGATATTCAATATAAGGTCAAAAATATTATGGCATTTACATTATGGCAAACATTATTATGGCAAAAGATCATTAGGACAAATGTCGGTTTGGATTTTGAAATTAGAACAAAAGATATTGTGTATTCTAATATAGACCCGAATTTTATGTATGTATTCATGGTACTTAACATATAGATAATTCTAAAGCAATTTAATGTGGGCAGATACGAAGTTAAGAAGTAAACGTCAAATACGATATGACACATTCACTCCAATTAGTATACGTATATAATATCCGCACAATCTTTCAATATATCTGAGTCTCCACAGATACTTTACGTTAAAATATAAATTATCTGCTCTGTGTGTGTTAGTCCATTGAATTACATAGGAAGCGATATTGAAAGATACCTACCTATGTGCTCAGATGCAGATATTATCGTACCGTATATGCTTGTGCGTGACACGCTTTAGGCACCCTCAAAAAAACCATAGCTTCTGCGAGCACTAAGCAATTCACGTGCTTGTTTCATCGTTTATCATTCCCTAAAAATATCGTAGCATAAGTATTTATAATGAAAACACACCCAAAAAAATTCATAATTTTAAGTTTTAACACTCATAGCTCAGTTATAATCGCATGAAAAAATATATCAACTGCACCTTGACAAATAAAATATCACCCCAATTTTTAGTTTAAATTAAAACGTAGCTTTCCGAAAGCTCGCATGTCCGAAGCTCCCGCGTATGGGCGGTAGTCACGCGACCCACAATCTGCTAATGAGCTGAGGGCTTTTAGCTTATTTACAAGCTTTCGTTTTTTTTTCAAGTCGGCTAAGAGCGTCTGCTTGTATTGGCTTAATTGTGTTTTTTTATTCCTACTTTTATTAAAGGTCAGTTTTTTTTGGTTTTAATGAGAGCTTTAGAGTGATAATATGGCTTGCTTAATACGCGTATTTTTTTACTTACTTCTAGTTGGTCGGACTGCGGTTACATCCCGTGGGAACTTGATACTTTCCCGGGATAAAAAGTACCGTTAGTCACTTAGTCAGTGGCAGTTAGTTATTTTAGCGAAAGTTTTTTTTTAATTAATGATGTAGGACGTATGTATCTATCTCAAAAATTCATTTCTTTTCAATACCTCCTAATAAATAATTACCACCTCTTATTAAAAACAGTTTAAGTAGATCTTGCGAAATTTAAAGAATATTTAATACTTTTGATTTTTTATTTTTTATTCTATTATTTTGTAATGGTTATTCTCTTCGCTTTTACTCTAAAGTAATATTTTTATTAATTGTTTTGTGTGGCAATGGACTATTTCAGCCAAATGCTCCTACATAAATAGGTGCACGGCTCAGCTACACGGTGAGTATATAGGTACCGCAGAGCGAGAGATGGCAAGAAATACCTGAACACGGATTGAGACATAGATTGTTAAGTTTTTTTTAAATATATTTCGGAACAAACATAATAATTATAATAACATAAAATTAATAAAACTACCTATCTTAAACTTAAAATACTTATTTAAAACTTTACTTACTTTTTGCTTTTTACTTTTTGCGTATCGGAGCAAGTAGCGTCCCACACAAGCACTTGGCCCATCTTCCATGGAATCAAACTCATTCTCATGGTAGTTTCATGTTCAAAGATAATTATTGAGGACAAGAGGAGAGGCCTATGACCAGCAATAAGACACAAATATAGTCTAATCTAGTATACAACATTACGAAAAAAATCTAACATGCAAGCGATACTGGAAACCAATTCCCACTATATCACTAACCAAACAATACCCACGAACAAATAAATACATAACTTACACAACAACAGCGAACCAAATACGCTACCAGCAATAACGGGGCAACATTCTAACAATTTAATATGACATAAACAATACAAATATAGCTGGCTGGTTGTACGCGAATCGGGCATACGAAGCCGCGTACTGAACATATTTATCGTCTATGGTATTGTGGCGCGACCATTACAGTATATCTGTTGGGAGTGTGGGAGGGGGCACCATGAATCCTGATTTGCACCGGCCGCTGAACGACGACCCACGGAATCAATAAAAAGTACACCTCGTTTATGTTTTAATCTTCGTCCAGAAAGACACGGGGGAGGTCTAGCTTTAATGGCAGTGTGATATAAAAGGGTTTGTTGATTGGACGGGGTCTCGAGGGTTTTAGTGACCCGTGCGTTGTTAATGGACTTAATCGTCTGTATAGTCCGTCTCGGCGATTTATGCTTCATTTTGGATGCTATTATGCACGCGGGATCACGCGTGCCCCCCAAATTTGACGTTAGATATGCTATGTTTATCGAACTACACTGTATCCTATATACGCAAATATTTATTAATTCCAATTAGATACTTCCATACTTAGTTAGCTAGTTTGAGGCAAGCCGGTCAGGTTTTCTAAAAAAAGTTATGCGAACTTCTTACGAATTCATTTTACGTTAAATATGAACCTTTTAAGTACGCCACAATCCTCATTAACATTTCTCGTAATTTATATTGCCACTAAAATTCAAGGTCCGAATTAATACAGGTAAGGCCTTTATCACAATTCAAGCGAGGATTAACACACCGCTAGGCCAGGGGGCGCTCGTATCGCGCCGCGCCGGCTCGCCCCGGCTTTTACCGGATCCAGCCGGATCCAACCGGATTTTAAAGGATTAATTCCGCCCAGCGACAGTGCCTGTGCATAGCGGCGATATCGCTTTGTTTATTTTACGTCTGGAATTGTTAATGACGTGTATTTTAACTGTAACGTTTAGTATGTTTGGAATATTTTGATTGCGTTTTGCGTAACGTTTCAAGCTGGAGTAAAGTTTATTTTTAGTTAACATGGGAGAAATGTGCGTACAAAGAATGGTATAGAAGTCTACCTACAAGCTAATTTTATGTGACGTAAAAATTATGGTATGAAATAAAATGGCATGGGGATACTGATTGCAAAGACTTTCAAAGTTTACTGAAAGCTTATAATTCAGTATTAAAATATGTGTACTAAAACTTGTAGGCAATCGAAAGTAAAGAAGATATTTTTTCTATTACTTTATCATTGCATTGTAAACATTCTTGCAAGATTTTATCTACTTAAAAGTATTTTATTTAACAATGCTTAGCAAAATATACAAAATAGGACGCTGTTATGCAATAGTGTTTTAACCCTGATTGATTAATTCAGCAATACAATTGACACCCTTGGAAAACAATTAAATGAACATAATTGAATTAATAAAATGAATTGAATTGTATTGCAAAATGACAGTGAGTTGACTGATTATTGCAAAACAGCGCCCTAAATGTAGGTAGACCTTATATTGATTAACAATTATTTAAATTCAACTTGAATATTCAAATAACCTTAAATATTCAAGTTCTGATAATAAAACGACTAAGCCGACTGGAATACATATAAATATACTCGCTCAGTCTCCGACCCCCGCGGCTTCGTAGACCCGCTACGGCGTAGCACTAACATATAATCCTTTTCGCTACAATAGCAATTTCGAACTTCCTTAGGGGCTTCGGATAATCTTTCTTTATATCGAGCTACGGGCTACGAGCGCCGACCGCTAATATTCCATTCCTTTCCCACGCATTTACAACAATAGAGCAAGAACGAGATGGGTTCACACTAAAGAAAGCGCACGCTTTCTCAATAAAGAGGGGTGCATTAAGCGGTAATGTGTATTTAAATTTTGCGTCGAGTGTAATAATTTCGCTTTTTTAATTTAATTTCTAATGGCTACGTAAGTCGCAGGGTGAGAGCGCATCGGTCTTAAAGCAATTTGGTATGAGATTTATGTATAAACTTCGGATCGAAAAAGCTTTACTTTGCACAAAATAAATCGCAATTGAAATTAAATTCTGAGCAATTTTCAAATGAAACGATCAAATATTTGGAACTTGTAATATAAAGTGTACCTTTCATTTCAAATGTATTTAATTTGTTTCATACAAATTTTACGAGTCACTTTTGTGAAGTCCATACCGAGTGTATGAAAAAACGTTATAAAACTGACGTTTTTATTCTGGGACATTTTTTAAACTATCGGAATTAATTGTCTCTTGATTCTGAGTAGGAAAAACCATAGTTTTACTAAAAATTCAAAAAAAGGAAAAAAGTACACTTTTTTGTGAAAATGCCCGTTTAACAAATTTCGTAGTTCAATTTCATGTCTATGAAGTTCTTTTGAAGAACGCGGCTTTGTAATATAAAAAGGTGAAATCAAAAATTACGGCGACGCCGCGCGGTAATTTCAAATTCAAAAATTCCAATCCCAATAAACCTTATCACGCGGCGTTCCCGAAAATTTCAAATATAATAATCTATATCAATTTCCTTATTAATTCCGCGAGTGGCAAAACCGTTACTTTCATAGCCACTTTAATGGGTAATTTTCATAAACAAAGTCGAGAATCCCTGAGGATAGGTGGGGGTTCCTCCCCAGAAAGGGGGTAAGCGGGTTCGTTCCCGAGATAGAAAACAGCTCCGGAGCTCGTATAATGGGTTTTTGGAATGGCGTCGTCCGTCTTCCCCCTCCCCCCTCCAGGGCGAGCAAGGATGAATTCTTATTTCCTCATCCCGAGTCCAGTGCGAACCCTCCATGTAGATTGCCTTTTTCTGCGCAACCTTCAGTATAACATAACAATGGCCTGTTTTCAATTTTGTTGGCGTTATTTCTTTTTGTTTTTCGCTTATTGGGAATATAATTTTTGGATAACGGCCGGCCGTATGTGGGTGGTGACGGCGGTACAGGTTTGTCGGTTTGGATATTATTATAATGAGTGATATTTTACTGATACAAAAATTATCGTTTTTTCTTGGATGAAATAAAATGAAATGCTCAATATAACTGATAATAAGACACCTAGGATACAAATGGCTTCAAATTAAAATCACATAGGTACTCCAGCTAAGCTAATGCTTCAGCTAATAAAGGTTCTCGAATGGCGTCCGCGGACCGGGAGACGAGCTGTCGGTAGGCCTCCAACAAGATGGAGCGACGATCTGGTTAAGATCGCGGGATCGCGGTGGATGCGGAAAGCACAAGACTTGGGGGAGGCCTATGTCCAGCAGTGGACGTCTTTCGGCTGACATGATTATGATGATGATGATGGCAATGAAAATGTAAGCTTCTGTCTTTTGAGTCAACGCAATTAAAAATGCGTAGATATACTTAGACGGTGGTTTCGTAACAGTTATGGTACAGTATACGTCATTTTTTACGCACAAACGACGTGCGTTCGAAAAAAGTGCCTATATAAATTCCCGTAATCCCAGCTAAGTACGAAAGTAACTGGATTTAGTTTAGAGCACGTTATC
>NC_133484.1:12964370-12970234 GCF_025370935.1 Choristoneura fumiferana
AATGTTCATATTATTTCATTACTTTTACCTGCTGTTGTCCCCAGCTTTGTCTGTGCTCCGAGGGAAAAATACAATGAAATGACTCTACATTGTACACCACGAATAGGTATGCAATAGGCGGCCTTATCGCTTAAGAGTGATCTCATCCAGGCAACAGGGAACTTAAATTGACCCCAGATAAAGTAAAGTACGAGATAAGTACCTATCCGACGTTAATCTGGAATAGTGTCGCTTTCTATTAGTGAAAGATATGCAATAGGTGCAATAGCCGTGGTGGCCTGGTGGTTTGACCTATCGCCTCTCAAGCAGAGGTTCGTGGGTTCAAACCCCGCCAACCGCCACTACCCGCCAAGTTTTTCGAAATTCCTGTGCGAAATTACATTTGAAATTTACCACGAGCTTTACGGTGAAGGAAAACATCGTGAGGAAACCTGCACACACCTGTGAAGTAATTCCATGGTATGTGTGAAGTTCCCAATCCGCACTGGGCCCGCGTGGGAACTACGGCCCTAGCCCTCTTATTGTGAGAGGAGGCCTGTGCCCAGCAGCAATGGGACGTATATAGGCTGGGATGATGATAATGATGCAATAGGTATGCTTTCACGATATCCTTGCCGCAGTAACTTTTATGGAGAAACTTCTGTTTTACCGATTATAATTATGTACAATTTGCTAGTTAACAGTAATAGACTACGAGTACTTCAAGTCAAACAAAAATTCCATTCATAAAAATCTTGCCACGCTTACACACCCCTAAAACAAAGACATCATTATTGTAATGGATGTCACAGGCTGCAACTCAAGTGCTCTAGAAACTAGTAGGCCTACTAGCTCACCAACTACCCTGCCATTCCAATATCACCCTTATGATAAACCTTTTAGAGTTTCCCACAAATGCCAACATAAGTTAGCGTTTGCAAAGACTAGATGGCGCGACGGTCGGGCACATTAGCGACATCTCTCGGGGAGTGAGAAAATTGCTCTAAAATTATGTCGAGAAGTGTGACGCTTTTAACGCGTGCACTTGAGTTTAGATGTCATGAATTATGTACGTGACAACCCTAGCCGGTTAAGTTTTAGAAAATCCTTTTGTTTTGCTCTTGACTTGTAGTGACTAAAGTAAGTTTTATAAGCATATATTGCCTTCAGAAAGCAGCATACTTATATACCTATAGAACGCCTATATAGGCATGCACAGGCAATAGCCAGTCGAGGCGCCAAACATGATTTATGCATTTTATGCAACACCTAAACAGCGATTAGCATTAAATACCTGAGCTAAATGCAAACACCTACGTGACAAGATTCCATCTATACCCCACAGGAAAAAGCTGTATTTTATGCTTCCCGTTCTGTAGCTACTTACATTTAGTTTGGTAATCCGTCGATGGTCTCTTCATTGAATCAACATTTTTAATTTATCCAACAAAATCACAAATACAAGGTCAGAAATATGTAAACATAGAAAATTAAAATTAAATTTCCTACCGAAATATAAATTTTTACAAGCTTTTATTTAACTTGCAACGTTCGCATTTTAACTATGTTTGTGTGTTTATTCGTATGTAAGTAAAAGCCCTCTCATTCAGAGAGGAGGCCTGTGCCCAGCAGTGGAACATAATAGATGAAGTAAATTTGCAAACCATTTCTCGAACATTTCTCGGTTTCCGATTGAACTTAAGCCATGGGTGGGTACTGTAGGAACTAGGCTGTATACCGCTGGCAGGTGGTAAAACTGACCACTTGGCAGGTTAGATTGACAGCGGGTATTACATGCCGGAGGGCAGATTGCTCCCGTTAGCCTAAGCGGCTGGTGCTATGCTATGTAAATGTATTTTTAAGCTCTGAAATAAATCCAAATGATTGAAGAAGTTGTTTATTTTGAACTAAGTTTAAAGTCACGCGCGTTGATCCCCAGTACCTAAGCTCTTACCTAGTTACAGTCCCCACAAGTGGTGGAGTTAGGCGCGGTCGGTGTACTTTTTATGTTTTAGCTATCGCTTCAGAGGACGACGGAGTACCGCAGCGATTCCAGCGGTCTATGGACAATTGTTAAGAAAAGACGAGCTTTGATGACAAAAAAAGCGCATGAAAAGTGAAGCAATTTGGTAAATGTATCGATTTTTGAGGAAGCAACTGTGAGTTATTTTATTTTTGCCTATATCCCAGTGTTTAATAGAATTTGCGGGCAGATAAATTTTATTACGCAGAAGAAAAGAAGATGGCGGAAAAATTCGCAGGATATTCGGATGTGGACGATTTTATCCACCAATTTGAAACTATTGCGATCATAAAGAATTGGTCCGCAGATCAGAAGCGAGTAGCGATCGCACTCTACTTAGAAGGGCCTGCGTTGTCCTGGTACAAGGCCAATTTCACGACGTTGGAGTCGTATGATTTAATAAAGAAGGGATTAGTAGAACAATTCCCGTCGCAAGAAGACTATGCCCAGTCTTTTTATTATAGAAAGCAGGAGCCGAAAGAACCGCTACTATCATTTTATTATGAACTAGAAAGATTAGCTTTAAAAGCAGGAATCACTGAAGACGGCAGATTCATCAAGCATTTTATTAAATCTATTAATTCGCAATGGCAATTACATTTAGCGTCTAGATTGTTCGCGTCAAAGGAGGAGCTAAGAAAAACGATTCTGCAATTGTGTGATGTATTTAATACCGAATTACACATGAAAACACATAAAGTAGAACTGCCGATTAATATTACAAAAGATTATCAACACTCGTGGGAGCAAGGAGATGCTCCACCTCTTCGATTCACGCCGCGTTCGGAGTATGACACGTCCCAAACGCCGCCAACAATGGTATTTCCGCAAGTAAGACACCAGGGAACATCACGTGTGCCATATGGAAGGTATAATTTGAGGCCGCGGCAGCTACAGCCGGTGCCGCAGCAGCGTCAAGGATATCAAGGAAATAATGATGGTTTCCAAATTAATACGATTTTTTCTAGTGAATTTCCCGATGTTTGTACTGTTGAGAAAAATAGTCTGAACACGTTTGTGCCCGTAGAGCTCAATGGCAGGATTTGCAAGGCCCTCGTAGATAGTGGTGCCAATGTGTCACTGATATCTGTTTCCCTTGCAGAGGAAATAAACTTAAAATATGAGCACAAGCTCAGTGATCCTTTGCGCGTAGCAGGAGGCTCCATGATTCAGCCTATAGGAGTTGTAAATACATATATTTTGATAGATAATTATTATTGTAGAATTAGACTGTTAGTAATTAATGATGGCACAAATTTTTGCATTCTGGGGCAAGATTTTTTGACTGCAAATAATGCAATGATTGATTTTAGTACTCATACTTTGACTCTGAATAAAAAATTCCGTGTCAATTTTATTCGAAAATTTAATGACACGAACGACTTTTCATTATTGACTGAAAAGGTTTGTGCAAATCAAGTTGCCATGAAAGAGGTTGAGTGCGAGCGAATTAACTCCTTGACCGTGGAAAATAAAGCGCGATCAGTAAAAAAATTGTTAGGGTTCCGTGGTTTAAATTCTTTTGCTTCAGGTTCGAGTGAACGAAAGTCGGAGAAGTCGAAGTCAATTGGGAAAGCGTCGAGGATCGATAGAAAGTTGGAAAAAAAGGATGGCGAAAAAGGCGAGTTGAGCTCGAAGCCTGAAAGGGTACGAAAGTCGGAAAATTTGCAGATTTGTTCGGCAGGTCTGATGAAGGAGCGAGAGGAACCTTCTGGTTGTTATGTAAGAGTGGCAATGCGACGACGTGAGAACGGAAACGGACCTGATAGATTCCATAGAAAAGGTAATAAAAAGTCACGTCATTGTCTAATTTATGTTAATAAAAGGTTTTTCCCACAGCAAGGATCGCTAACTGAACGAAACATAAAATTTAAAAACGTTCATTTAGGAATGAAAGGGACGGAAAGTGATGGCTGTCTCAAGCCGAAAGAACTTTGTGGTTTGACTGAAAACTTTTTAAAAAGTTCACCCGAGAAGTTCTGTGTCGACGGTTAGAAAAAAATTGACACGACCAATGATTGACAATGTCATTCAAATGTAAACATTGTAAATTTATTTTTTGCCATTGAATTTTATAATTATAGGTAATTGAATTAAAAGTTTTTTGAGTAGGTAGGAAATTAATGATATAAAGAATTTATATGACTAATGTGTGTTGTGATATTATTATGTGACTAATATATGTTTTTTTCATGTGTTTTCATATTGGGAGATCAATTAATTAAATGCAGAAATGAGATGGCAATCTGCAGCAGCCATGCAGTGGCTGATGAAAACTGATGGCAGCTCCCAGCTGCTCTTAATCAAAACTGATGTCTGACGACATCGCTGGAGCACCAAATAACAATAACTATAACTTTTATTTACATTTTGAAATTAATTTAATTGTTTACATATTCAACTTCACGAATATGAGATTGCCTGTTCATACATCTCCCAATGTGAACTGTAATCATATATGATGTGAATTTCTATATATAAAGAATGAGTAGTTTTAGTTTATCTCAGCATGTGGGAGTACTTCATACCTTCATGTGTTCAATATGCCCAGAAATATGTGGTGTTAATTGATGGTGTATATAATGTTTGATTTTCTGTGCCTTTCAATAGTTTTCAAGCAACAGAAGTTCACACAGCTAACTGGGATCGCCGATGGAGCTTGCCCAGGGGTCCACACTTGGATCCATGGCTGTGAAATAAGAAAAAGATGGAAAACTTGGAGCTATGGCTGAGAAATAAGAATAAGATGGAACACTGAGGCCATGGCTGTGAAATAAGAATAAGATGGAAACCCAGCGGCTATTGCTGTCGTTGTTGAACGGCAACTCTGCTCCGGGTGCTGAGAAACAAGAACTTGAACACCAGGGCCAAGCCATGAAGCATGAAGCCCCCCACTGCTGAAGAAATATATGAAAATATTTAATTGGAATTTACTTGATCCTGTGGTTTTACAATAAATGAATTGAATTTTTGGTCTTTGGAAACAAAAAAAAAAAGTAGATAGTGGTACAGGTAAATCGATGTGTTCAGCTCGGTATTTTAGGTGAGCACATTGATCTTGGTAACCATGAGCTGGATGAAGCTCAGGTGCACCTCATGGAGGGGCCTGGGTTTGCATGCATCTCATCTATTCCGGTAATAGATGGAATGATATGGCAGTTACCGCTGTCTTAATGCTCTGTTCTAGGAATAGAAAGTGGGTCTTGTTGGCAGCAACTGCTGTTAAAGCGGATGCTGACAGCATAGACGTTATGCTAGCAACATTTGCTAGTAGAGCGGATGTTGGCAGCATGCACAGATTATGCTAGCAACATATGCGAGTGTGCAGATGTGGCAGTATGATATTCTTGCCATGAGGCACCGTTGTCTAGGGGCAATTATGGCCAAAGAGTAAATGTGACACGGGTGTTTCAGAAGCAAGAATGACGTGTCGGGTTGCACAGGCAATGTCACGCGTCTTTAGTAGCTAGGCTTTTACTGAAAAGGCGCGTACTTTTTTTGTTACGGGGTTTTTTTGGACGGTGAAGTCCATCCTTGTTTGAAAATTTTGAAATATATAACCTATTCTAGATTGACTAAGTTTCATGAAAGGATGTGACTAGTCTTTAGCAAAGACCCTTTTCTGTCTGTAATGTCCCGTTAGGTAGGCGGATTAGGTCCCCACCTCTGTGAGGAAGGAGGGATATGTAGGAACTAGGCTGTAATACCGCTGGCAGGTGGTAAAACTGACCACTTGGCAGGTTAGATTGACAGCGGGTATTAATGCCGGAGGGCAGATTGCTCCCGTTAGCCTAAGCGGCTGGTGCTATGCTATGTAAATGTATTTTTAAGCTCTGAAATAAATCCAATGATTGAAGAAGTT